>NC_056730.1:1082972600-1083027131 GCF_019279795.1 Protopterus annectens | reverse complement strand
CAACACTATAATAGGTGAAACATACACATACACAGATGTGGGGAAGAGAGTTACAGATAGTGACAAAGGTCTTCCCATCATGTGGCCTGTCCCACCCAGCACACACCCAGTTGGCCAATACCACATGATGTGAAAATGTCTATCCCTGTAGACATTTGCTTCTGGTAGCCCTCAGCACTATAGTGTCTGTGGTGCTTGTGATAACTGTGTAACATGACAGTCCAAGTCATTATTCATCTAGCAGTTGTATACACGATCCTATCAAATGTAAACCTGTGTGTGATTGAGTGTTGTGTGTGTGCTCCCAGACAAATGGTTTATGGCCCATTCACACACACTGCACTTCCCATTGCCCTACTTGAACTAGCCTGTTGCTGTCATTCACATTGAAATATACCTTTGGAGAAGGGCTAGCCCTATAAGTTCCGTGGCATGTGCTATAACTGTAAAATGTTATAGTGTGATGTACTAGTTAGGTAAGACTTCTAATCCCAGACATGGCAACTGTAAGATTATGTGTGTGTGTGTTTGTGTGTGTGTGTGTGCGTGTGTGTGCGTGTGTGTGTGTGTGTGTGTGTGTGTGTGTGTGTGTGTGTGTGTGTGTGTGTGTGTGTGTGTGTGTGTGTATATGTGTGTGTGTAAGGTTCAATGCTTTTGAGGCCAGTCACAGTCACTACACTTTCCATTCCCTACTTTGACAAGCCTGCTGATGTCATTCACCTTGAAATACACCTTTGGGGAAGGTCTAACCCTCTAAGCTCCGTAGTGAGTGGTATAACTGCATAATGCTATAGTGTGATGTACTATTTAGGCAGGAGTTCTAATACCAGATGTGTCACTTGTGACACTCTGTGTGTATGAGTAGGGATCAATGCTTTTGAGGCCAGTCACTGTAACTGCACTTTGCATTGCCCTACTTTGGCAATCGTGCTGATGTCATTCACCTTGAAATACACCTTTGGTGAATGGCTAGCCCTATAAGCAACATGGTGTGTGCTATAACTGTACAATGTTATAGTGTGATGTACTAGTTAGGTAAGAGTTTTAATTCCAGACATGACAACTATGAGACTCTTTGTCTGTGTTTGTTTGTGTGTGTGTGTGTAACAATCAATGCTTTTGAGGCCAGTCGCAGTCACTACACTTTCCATTGTCCTACTTTGGCAAGCCTGCTGATGTCATTCACCTTGAAATACACCTTTGGGGAAGGGATAGCCCTATAAGCTCCGTGGCACATGCTATAACAGCATAATTCTGTAGTGTGATGTACAAGTTAGGTAGGAGGTCTAATCCCAGACATGGCACCTGTGAGACTCTGTGTGTATGTAAAGATCAATGCTTCTGAGGCCAGTCACAGTCACTGCACTTTACATTGCCCCACTTTGGCAATTGTGCTGATGTCATTCACCTTGAAATACACCTTTGGGGAAGGGATAGCCCTATAAGCTCCATGGTATGTGCCATAACTGCATAATGCTGTATTATGATATACTAGTTAGGTGGGAGTTCTAATTCCAGATGTCGCAAGTGTGAGACTTTGTGTGTGTGTGTGTAGGGATCAATGCTTTTGAGGCCAGTCACAGTCACAACGCATTCCATTGCCCTACTTTGGCAAGCCTGCTGATGTCATTCACCTTGAAATACACCTTTGGGGAAGAAATAGCCCTATAAGCTTAGTGGCATGTGCTATAACTAAGTAATGCTATAGTGTGATGTACTAGTTAGGTAGGAGCTCTAATTCCAGACCTAGCAACTGTGAGACTGTGTGTGGTTGTAAGGATCAATGCTTTTGAGGCCGGTCACAGTCACTACACTTTCCATTGCCCTACTTTGGCAAGCTTGCTGATGTTATTAACCTTGAAATACACTTTTAGGGAAAGGCTAATCCTATAAGCTCCATGGCACATGCAATAAATGTGGTACACTGTAGTAGCAATACATAGCTAGGTAGGGGCTTTATTCTCAGTACTATCAAGTGTGTGTGTGTGTGTGTGTGTGTGTGTGTGTGTGTGTGTGTGTGTGTGTGTGTGTGTGTGTGTGTTTGTGTGTGTGTGTGTGTCATCAATATCCTGTGTGGAGGTAGCTGTGATTGTGTAATAACAGAACTCATTATGGGGTGGGTTTTACAAATTTCTTATATTGAGGACCAACTATATGTTACAATGTCCAACTTACAAGGTCAACAGATGTCAAACAACAGAGAGGCTGGTGTAGACAATCCATACCCCTACATGTGACATTATGGATTGGTGAACAATATAGGTAACCCTTGTATTACTCAGAGAACACTCTCCACCCATGTCTCATATGCAAACCCACTTGGCTATGCAACAACCACCATATTGGAAGTTCCCTGCATATTGCCCGCAGATAGTAACCACAGTGTGATTGCAGAGGACTACAGAGGACATGGCACCCAGTTCCATCCCTACAATAGGCAAATCATTTCTTAAAGTGGTCCTTTGTTATGTTCCCCACTGGACGCCTGCAACAGCTGTAGAGTCAGCAAATGTAAGCCACAAAGGAAATACCATGCCGTATTCACATGCTCTGTATGGACAGATGCCACTAACACTAATGAATACCTGTATCATGCTGTCAATGTCAGTGCAAGCACAACCTCAGTTCCATAGCCAGTTCTCACCACATGAGATAAGGAGCGCCACATCAGATGATAATTTGTCCACACACCATGTCCCAGACACCCCAGGTACACTTCCACATATCACAGAACATGCATGTGGGACATGTGCACAACCCAGACACCATCCTTGTTATGGAATATAGAACACAAACATGGCAAGCATTGCACAGCTATGGCCACATACACTAGTAACCCAGATAAGTGGATGGTGAATACAATACCCACCTGTGTGGGCCAATCCAGGGAATACACCACTGAGCCACACTGTAGACCATTGTCATGTGGCCTGATGCCAAGGTATACCCTTTGCCTAGCCTTATACAGCCTTCTGGCACAGCCAGCTACTACACACCTGTGAAACAATGAACCCATGCATGTCAGTACTGGCAAATCTGTGTGTGTGTGTGTGTGTGTGTGTGTGTGTGTGTGTGTGTGTGTGTGTGTGTGTGTGTGTGTGTGCGTGTGGGTGTGTGCGTGTGTGTGTGGTTGTGTGTGTGCATGTGTGTGCGTGTGTGCGTGTGTGCGTGTGTGCGTGTGTGTGTGTGTGTGTGTGTGTGTGTGTGTGTGTGTGTATGTATGTGGAGATTAATGATTTGAAAGCCATTCACACTCACTACACCTCCCATTGCCCTACTGTAGCATGCCTTCTGATGTCAGTCACCTTGACATACCCTTTGCCCATATATCAGCCTAATAATCTCTGTGGTGCATGTGATACCTGTGTAATACCATAGTGTAGTAAACTAGTTAGTTAGGAATTCTAATCCTGACCCTACCAACTGTGATAATGTGTGTGAGTCCCTGAGAGAGTGTGGTTGTGTCTTCCTTGCCACCTGCTTCTGTGGACAGGCACATGTACTACACTTACCTTATCCCTCCTTTATAACTGTTGCTGATGTCACTCATCTTCAAAGACATCTTTGGACAGCTTTCCAACATGTAAGCTCTATGGCACATGCAATAACTGCATAAATACGTACTAACAGTACATAGTCAGGCAGGGGTTTGAAACCCCGTACTGTTAAGTGTGTGACACAAACATGCTTACCACTTACTTTCCCCAAAAAGAAATGTAGGCCAGTGTTGTGGCAGTCTGCTGTTGTTTGCGCAGTGATTTGTGACATGCCTAGCAGCTCAGTGTACTTACCCAGTGTGATGTTATGTCCAGATATTTGTCAGACGTACTGTTGCTGGGCAACCAAAACTGTTGTGCATTTCTGACAAAGCAGTGGGATGCTGTACAGATGTATGTCACTAACTAGTAGGTAGCATGTGGGCATGTGTCCTCTGCTCCTCCAGTTATTATATGTTAGGACAGACAGGAGTGTTTGAATGCATAAACTGTGTGAGCTTATCTATTCCAGTATTTTCGTGACATCCTCATTTACATGGCTGTAAACATCCACTTTGTCAGGCTTGGTCCACACATCTTTCACTAAGGGGTTTTGTGTATACCTCTGGACTGACCAGAGTGTGTTACTAATGACATATATTGGTCATATCTCTGCTGTATTCTACAGGATCATTACTGTGATTTGTGTGTTACTGCAATATGATGATCTTATGATGTCTGTCAGTAACTGATGGTGTACATGTCAGTATCAGATGTGACTTCCTACACAACATTTCTGTTAAGACAACCTCTGTTATAGTAGCAACAGCCTACATTTAAACCTGCAATACTTATGTGTCATCCCCTTGCACTAAGAGGTTGTGACTATTGGTGCTGAGGTATGACTTTACAACTACATTTTATGGACATATGTTTATATATATATATATATATATATATATATATATATATATATATATATATATATATAAAAATATATATATATATATATATATATATATATATATAGATATATACACATATACATATATATATATATATATATATATATATATATATGTATATGTGTATATATCTATATATATATATATATATATATATATATATATTATATTTATATATATACATATATATATATATATATATATATGGGTCTATCTGACATTTCCGACACTCCAGAATGCCAACAACGATATGACTGACACCATATGATTGACATTCAGAATGGAGACAATGCGGAACTGGCATCTCACTATAGTGTGGAATGGAAAGCTTTCCATTCCTGCACTGTAGTGCGATCTCGGAGTTGGTAAATTAAGGGTTCAGGGGGTACAGGGGGACGTAGCCCCCCTGCTAGCAATTGAATGGAAATTTTGTTTTCCTTTTACATGGTCTACTTTCAATGTCGAGATTTCGGATGTTGGTCATATGGTTTAGGCCATATGGTTGTTGGCATTCTGAAAGTTCGGCATTGTGAAGTATATATATATATATATACATATATATATATATATATATATATATATATATATATATATATACACACACACACACACACACACACACACACACACACACACACACACACACACACACACACACACGCACATATATATATATATATATATATATATATATATATATATATACACACACACACACACACACACACACACACACACACACACACACACGCAATAAATATATATATATATATATATATATATATATATCTATATATCTATATAGATATATATATATATATATATATATATATATATGTATACATATAGGTTCATAGGTTCATAGGTAGGTACTAGGCTATCTGTCCTGGAGCATTTATTGAAAAAAGTTAAGCGCTTTCATCAAAATCACAAGACTTCATCAGAACATGAACAAACAGAAAATGCCATATTTAAATACCCTAACCCGTACAGCCATTGGTTGACAAAGCAAACACAATTTCCTGTAAAATAGTTAAGCAGTTTAAAAAGACAGTAACACATAATCACAGTAACTGCCCACTACAACACACCAATTGCCACCTACCAACCACATAGACATTAATGTATTGTGTATTGAAGTATGATTTAAAACACAGATCTTGAATAAAATTACATAAAAAAGCTGATTTTAGTTTTAATGCAGAACCAGTGGATAACTTGTCATTGAGCCCAGGTGGTTGACATGCATTTAATTTAATCTGCCACTTGAGCTCTAAATATTCAAGGAAGTCATCATCAGCCCCCCCCCCCACACACTCGTGGACCCAGGTCTACTTGTTCAAGTACAAAAAATTTAAAATAATGTGTCGGATGTACCTTTATATGCTTAAATAAAGCATTGGGTTCTTTGTTTTTTAGTATATCATAGTTGTTTTGATATATTCTTTGTCTGAGGGCTCTGATTGTCTTCCCCACATAGTACCCCTCACATACTATACAGGTTGCAATATATACCACTCCCTTGGTGTAACAGTAATGCTTCTTAATAGTAGTAATTTTACCATAGTTCCTGCCTCTAATGGAATCAGTGTCCAATATATAAGGGCATTGTCCACACCTCCCACATTTAAAAGTTCCACCAAGGCCTGCCTTTAACTTTTTCCTCTCCACCAGGCCTTTCAAGGAAGTACCCTTTTTGTAAACCACAAGAGTTTTTTCCCCCAACCTTTTGTTAATCTTCTCATCCAATCAAAAAATGGTCCAAAAATCATAAATGATGCTTCTAATGTTAAAAAAAATCCATGGTGAAGGGCAGGACACATGCCCTAGTAAAACTCAGTTTTTACCAAACCAGAGGTTCTATTCAAACCTTCAGGCTTCTCCAAGAGTGTAGAATAAATACCCCCAGCTCTTTTTGATTTGACTTCTTTAGCTATGTCATTGACAAAGTTAAAGGGGCAACCTCTTTTCTGCAACATACCCATTAGGACATCACATTCTTTAATAAAATCGTCCTGGTCAGACATCATTCTGGCCAATCTCACATATTGACCCTTGACAAAAGATTTTTTTCTGATGCAGAGGGTGGCAACTCTCAAAATGCAACAAAGAGTTAGAATAGGTAGGTTTTCTATAAAGGTGCGAAGCAAACCTACCCTTAAAGTGATCTTTCTTAATAGTAACATCCAGATAATTCAAGGTGTCAAGGTCCTTGGTAATGGTAAATTTCAAAAAGTTGGTGGTGTTGTTGATGTAAACGAAGAACCTATTCAGGTCATCTTCGCTCCCATGCCAGAATAAGACCATATCATCCAGGTACTGTCCATATAGTACCCACATGTCCTTGAATTCAGAGTTCATTACGTAGAGGTCTTCCCACTGTGCTAATACAATGTTAGCAAATGATGGTGTGCAACATGTGCCCATTGCCACCCCATGCATCTGCTTGAATAAATGCCCCTCAAAAGTGATAAAATTGATGGGAACCATTTCCATACAGGACCTGATAGTAAGGATAGTGTCATGGCTCAATGTACTGTTTAAGCAAAGTCATAGAACCATTCTAGTCCAACATCATGGGGTATTACTGAGAAGAGGTCACAGATGTCGATGGTGACCAAGATCAAGTCCTCATGGTACATACTGTTCTTGACTTTAGACAGAAAGTCCCAGGAGTCCTTGATCACCAGGTCTCTGTTATCGAGGGTGTGCTTAACAGTGTTGTCAATATATTTAGCCAAATTGAAGGTTTTAGAAGCTTTTGCATCGACAATCGGTCGTAATGGGGGGGGGGGGAGTCAGAGATACTCTTATGTATTTTAGGGATTCCGGAAATGGTAGGAATCCTAGGATGCTTAGTATCCAAGAATCTAGAAGTTTCTACAGTAATTTTCTCATTGAGTAAAAGTTGTTCAAGTTTTAAATCTATACGCCTGTAGGATATATTCAACTCATTTTTGGAAACCTCTGTGTATGTGTCACTATACAATAAGTCAGTCATTTTACTATTGTAATCACACACATCCATGCTAACAATACCTCCCCCCTTATCCGGTTTCATAATCCTGATTTCATCATTCTCCAAAATATTACGGAGCAGTATAGTTTCTTGCCTAGTTAAATTATTAGTCCTATTATTGTCAAGAAGGTTTTTGTTATTGTTTTTGGCAACCACTTTTCTGAATTCATTTTCACAAAGGGTCTCATACATTTGTGCTGTTGAGTACATAGGGGGAATGAAAGTACCTGGTCTATTTAATCGGCCTAAATTTCCCTGCAACATGCATTGTCCAGCCCCCTCTTGTGAAAAAAAGAGTTCCAAATTCAACTTCCTAGTGAATAATTTAAACTCCAAAATAGTATTGACAATGTCACTACCAGTTGTTGGCACAAAGTTGAGCCCTTTTGAGAACAGTTCTGCCCAATCAATACTCACAGTTGTCCTACTATAATTGTAAATGCTGAAATCATGCTCAAGATTCTTCACAATGGTACATTCATATATCCCATCCCTTTCATTGGTATCATTCATCACCTCCAGTACTGTTGTTGCTGTCTCCCCCTCCTCCATTGATTCTGATAATTCACTTGTCCATACCCTCTGTTCCCTTGTCTACCCCCCCCCGATTCATCAGTCTCTGGGATCTCCTCAGAGGCGGTGGTTCTAAAGGGGCATTGTCATCCCCTGAATCTACCACTTCATCATCTTCATTAATTACATTAACCTATTCACATCTTTCAGCCCACCTAGCTTGTTGGCCCAGGGGTGGGTCAGGGTATGTCCTCCCCTCATCATAATCAGTTTAACAGTTTTCTTTCTTTCCTTTTTTGCAATTGCACCAAGTCATTATCAACACTTTCATTTGCTAACATTGTATTAGCACAGTGGGAAGACCTCTATGTATTGAACTCTGCTGAAACAGTGCTCTTCTTTATACTTTTCCTGTGCTTTTCTTATCATTTGCGGTGCTCTTCTTTGTATTATTGCTGTGTGGACATTCTATTTGTAAAATTGCATCTACAGTGTTATTACTATGTATACTTGCAGTGTGGACACTCTTTTGTATTTATCTCATGCATTGTATTCTTTGATTGTACTGCCTTTGGAGCTTTTCTCCCTGGGCCTCCACTGAAAATGGGTACTTCTTGGCCCAGTGGACTTCCCCAGTAATCAAAGTGAAATAAATAAAAATAAATAAATAAACTCTGAATTCAAGGATATGTGGGTACTATATGGATGGTACCTGGATTATATGGTCTTATTTTGGCATGGGAGCAAAGTTGACCTTTATAGGTTCTTCGTTTACATCAACAACACCACCAACTTTTTGAAATTTACCATGACCAAGGACCTTGACACCTTGAATTATCTGGATGTTACTATTAAGAAAGATCACTTTAAGGGTAGGTTTATTTCGCACCTTTATAGAAAACCTACCTATTCTAACTCTTTGTTGCATTTTGAGAGTTGCCACCCTCTGCATCAGAAAAAATCCCTTGTCAAGGGTCAATATGTGAGATTGGCCAGAATTATGTCTGACCAGGACAATTTTATTAAAGCATGTGATGTCCTAATGGGTATGTTGCAGAAAAGAGGTTACCCCTTTAACTTTGTCAATGACATAGCTAAAGAAGTCAAATCAAAAAGAGCTGGGGGTATTTATTCTACACTCATGGAGAAGCCTGAAGGTTTGAAAAGAACCTCTGGTTTGGTAAAAAATGACAGTTTTACTAGGGCATGTGTCCTGCCCTTCACCGGGGATTTTTTAACATTAGAAGTATCATTTATGATTTTTGGACCATTTTTTGTTTGGATGAGAAGATCAATAAAAGACTGGGGGAAAAACCTCTTGTGGTTTACAAAAAGGGTACCTCCTTGAAAGGCCTGGTGGAGAGGAACAAGTTAAAGGCAGGCCTTGGTGGAACCTTTAAATGTGGGAGGTGTGGACAATGCCTTTATATATTGGACTCTGATTCCATTAAAGTCAGGAACTATGGCAAAACTACTACTATTAAGAAGTGTTACTGTTACACCAAGGGAGTGGTATATATTGCAACCTGTTTGGTATGTATGATATGTGAGGGGTACTTTGTGAGGAAGACAGTCAGAGCCCTCAGACAAAGAATATATCAACACAACTATGATATACTAAAAAACAAAGACACCAATGCTTTATTTAACATATAAAGGTACATCCGACACATTATTTTAAATTTTTTGCACTTGAACAGGTAGACCTGGGTCCACGAGGGGGGGGGGGGGGGCTGATGATGACTTCCTTGAATATTTAGAGCTCAAGTGGCAGATTAAATTAAATGCATGTCAACCACCTGGGCTCAATGACAAGTTATCCATTAGTTCTGTATTAAAACTAAAATGAGCTTTTTTTATGTGATTTTATTCAAGATCTGTGTTTTAAATCATACTTCAATACACAATACATTAATGTCTATGTGGTTGGTAGGTGGCAATTGATGTGTTGTAGTGGGCAGTTACTGTGATTATGTGTTACTGTCTTTTTAAATTCCTTAATTATTTTACAGGAAATGATGTTTGCTTTGTCAACCAATGGCTGTAAGGGTTAGGGCATTTAAATATGGCATTTTCTGTTTGTTCTTGTTCTGATGAAGTCTTGAGATTCTGACGAAAGCGCTTAACTTTTTTCAATACATTTTCTGGATTTAGTGCTGCAGTGTTCCTTTGGTGATCCTCTTTATATATTTTTACTTGGTTTTGGTGTTCGTTGTTTCTAAGTTTGCCCTAGGGCATTTATAAGCCTAGCCAGAATGTGTTGGCTTTTGCCTCCCTTTTAGACTAGATTCCTGAGCCTCTGTTCAGCATGGCCAGATCCCAGGTGCAAACTTATGATTTCCCATCCACTCATCAAGACTTCTCTTGAAGAGGGTCAGCGAGGGGCTCTGCCTAACATGGACTGGGATTCTATTCCAGAGTGTGGGAAGCCTTTGGGATATGAATCTATCCCTCCAGCATGTCCTATTTATTGTTGTGCTAAGGTTTAAATCCCTGGAGCGTATAGCTCTAATGGATCTGGTTTTCTTGAGGTGGAGCATGTCCAACACTTCCGGGTTAGCCATGGCCTTGTATGTCAGGCAGAGATCACCTCTGAGTAGGCAGTAAGCAACTGAGTAGAGCTGGAGTTTCTTTAGTCGAGCTGCATAGGGCATCTGTTTGAAGCCCACGATCCTCTTGATGAGGTATTTTTGAGGTCTCTCCAGCTATTTGCAGGTGTCGGGTAAGGTACATCCCAAATGGGGCATTTGTACTCAATTAGGGGTCTGATGAGCGATGAGTAGAGGGGCACAATGACATCTCTTGATCTAGATGTGAACCCTTTCGTGATTAGGTGGGCTATATAGAAGGTTTTTCTAACCACTTTGGCAATGTGATTGTCAAAGGAGAGGTTACTATCTAATTGGGTCCCCAGATCCCTGATTACTTCTTCCGTAATTAGTGGATTACCTCCTATATGGTAGTTTGTGGGCACTTTGTTTTTCCCAAAGGGGATGACTATGCATTTTTTTGCATTTAGTTTGAGGCCATGGTTCTGACACCAGGTATCAGTCTTTGTAAGGCACTTCTGGAGGATGCTTGTGTCAGCCTGAGAGTTGATTATGGCTCCCAGTTTGCAATCATCTGCGAACTTGGTCAGCCACAGTCCTCTCATGTTTGCCTGTACCTCAGAGAAGTATATACCGAACAAGATCCCTGTGGGACGCCACTTGTAACTGGTTTAGAGTCAGACATGGCACCCGTGACTCTGATCATGTGAGTTCTATCCCTGAGCCAGTTTGCAACCCATCTTGTGACATATGGGTTGATATTTAAGCTGGTAAGCTTATTTATGATACCAGAGTGGGGTATTGTGTCGAAGGCCTTTGTGAGGTCTAGGTAGGCTGTGTGGACTACCTTTCCCTCATCTAAGACTTTGGTAACTGTTTTGAAGAAGTCAACTAGGTTTAAGAGGCATGATCTGCCCTTAACAAAGCCGAATTGGGAGGGGTCCAGTGTTTGGAGGTTCCCAATGTCTTTATTTATGAAATCCATGATGATGCGCTCCATAGCCTTGCAGACCAGGCTAGTCAGGCTTATAGGTTGAGAATTCCCAGGATCTTTTGTGGAGCCACCTTTGTGGAGTGGGATCACTGTTGCTGTACACCATTCCTTGGGTACATAACCTGTGGTAAGGCTGAGTTGGAACAGTGAATTCATGTGAGGGTTTAGTTCGTTTTGGAGCTTATGTAAGATGTAGCCTGGGATACCATATGGTCCCACTGATGCTGTGTTTTTTTTACTTTGGAGAGGGCTGCTTTCAGCTGTGTGTCTGTGATGTCTGGGGGACTGCATTCTTCTGGGATAGACACAGGCCCTTTTGGGGGGGAAGGGGGTGAAGTTTGCACTGAACCTGTCTGCCAGGATGTTGGCAATGTCTGTGGATTCAGTGTATTTTGTGCCATTTTGCACCAGCTCAGAGCAGATCTGAGAGCTGCCACCCAGATTTTTGACATAGCTAAAGAACACCTTGTGATTATCTTTAGAGTCTTTGGCAATTTTTCTTTCGAAGCTGGCCTTTGATGATTTTATGAGGGATCAGAGTTTCTTGCTAGTACTGATCAAGGATGCCTTCCTTTTTTGGGATTTTGCCTTGTCATGTAATAATTTCCTCCTTCTGTTGTATAGCTTATTTATGGCCGGGGTCCACTAGACTGTTCTCCTGTTCTTGGAGGAGTGAGTCTTGGTTTACTTGGGATGGCACGATCCATGCATTCCTGTAGGTGCTCATAGAGTGCATTTGTAAAGGATTCTGCAGTTTGGGTAGAATTTTCCATTAGCCCGGGGGCTTTGAAACTTTCTACCTCAGTCTTGAGAAGTGTGAAGTTTGCTTTTGAGAAATTTTTCACAGTGGTTTCCTTGGCTGGGGGTGGGGTCGGGATGTGGATGTCCATTGTGATAAGTTTATGGTCTGATCTTACCAACAAAGGATTTACCTCTGGTGTGGAACATTGAGCCCCCATGTTGGTGATGACCAAGTCCAATATGTTGTCCTCTCTTGTGGGAGTGGTGACCAGTTGTTCCATGGCATTTGAGTTTATAAACTCCAGGAACCATTGGGCAAAACAGTTGGGACTTGAGTACTTTTCCCAGTCAATGTTTGGGTAGTTGAAATCCCCCAAAATCATGGTGCTTGGTGAGACCTTCATATTCTCCAATGTTCTCAGGAATGCTGAGTGGGGATCCTGAGACAAGGTGGGTGATCTGTAGCAGGCTATGAACTGAAAAGCAGTTTTACCTACTATTAGTTGCACATGGATGGTCTCCACTGCCTCGTGCAGTGCCACTAACCTGGAAGTGTGGGTATCCTTGATGAAAATGGATACTCCCCCGCCTTTAGTATTCCGGTCCGAGTTCTGGGGCTGAAAGGAATGGTATGAGTTGAATCCTGGTAGTGCTGGGGTGCTCTCTGGAGCCTTGAACCAGGTTTCTGTTACTGCACAGATATCAGTTTTCTCCATACTGAGGAGTGCCTCGAGTGCATGCATCTTGAGGTTTAGACTTCTGGCGTTGAGTATCATTACCCTTAGTTTTTTGTTTCTGGTATTGTCTATGGAGGTGGGTTTGTCTTTTAAGCCTTCCCTAAAAAAGGCACTATGGGGATGGCAAGAGCCTTAGCCAGTATTTGAAAGGGTAACAGGTGCAAGCCGTCCTTGGTGAAGCAACGTGGCTTGTCTAGCATGTCATCCCAGGCTGACAGACACTGGATCCCCTTTGAATGACACCAATAGCTTAGCCAATTGTTAAAATTGATCATTTTGTCTTTATACTGTGGCATCATCCTTGGTGAGGGCAATATGCTACTCAGGGCAGGGTCATACCAGCCTGGGCTACATGATCAGAGAGCTCCTCTATGTCTCTTTTCATGTAGTCCAGGGAGGTACGCTTCAGGTCATTCACACCAACATGGACAATGACAGAGTCATATTTTTACCTGCTGTGGAGTGACCTGAGTGCCTGTGTTATGTGGCGGATCCTGGCTCCCAAAAGGCAGCTTACAGTGACCCTCTCCTTGTTCAGTCTGGTAAGTGGGATGTCAGTGTGCTTAACAATAGAGTCTCCAATGACTAGTGTACTAGGTGTGTTATTTAGCCGTAGGGGCTGCGACTGTGTGGCACACTGACTTCGTGAAGTATGTGATACGTGTAAGTTGTTGTGGGTTAGTGGTTGCTTGGATGTCTGCTTTGGAGGTCTCTGCTGCTTTGGCAGATTTTTATTTAGAGCCTCCGAGTATGTTTTTGTGAGTTTACGTGTCTTCTTTGCTGGTGCGTTTGGTCTATGTGAGACTGGTTGTGTGGTGCGACTGGTTTCCTTCTCCTCCTGACTGACTGTGCCAGTCTTGGGTTGAGAGAGCTCGGCCTCCAGTTTGGCTGTATAGTTGCATCTCTCACAGATATTTGAGTTTGTTGGAAGAGGGAGAGGGTTGTCTGTGTACATAAGGCAATTGAAATATTGCCTCAAAATTCCCAGATTCACCAGCTGGACTGGAGAGTATACCTGAAACTGCACTTTGGACATGCCTGGATAGTTTAAAGAACTGGTTTATTGACTGACCGGAATGGACGAATAGGGAACCTTGTACTTCTGGAGAGTATAAGGGGGTGTAGTGCTAAAGTTTGTTAATGCTTACTGAGAAATTTGAGCAAGTGCTGGGCTGTAGAATGAAGGTTGAGTGCTGACTTTGAGAATTTGACTAGTTCTAAGGGAAAATTTGAAGAGCAGACTTTGTGGAGCCGGGAATAGTTAAAAACTGCTTAAATGGCGCTGCACGGCGTTGCGCGATGCACAAAATCGCGCAAAACCACGCCAAAATGGGTTTTAAAGCAGGGAGTTTGAAAGAGATAGGAAATGGCCAAAATGGCCAATAAGCTACTGGTTACTGGGCTGAGACCACTCCTCCAGGGACAGATAGGCTGCTCAGAGCTCCCCACTCTCACTGGTGAACAAAAAAGCTTTCTCCTATCCAAGTAAGAATATGGGCAACACAGGAACTATGACACAGCCTAGAATTCAGCAATACCTGAAAACTGGACTATTCTAGTTCACAAAAGATGGGAAACAAGGATATTTTTTTTTGTTTTTTTTTTTTCTTTTTTTCACATACAGCAGAAACTAGGCACAGAAATACAGTAAATGCTTTAGATTGGCTAGCGCACTTGAGTGTGTAGCCTACAACAATTAAACAAGGCAAAAACAACTTTTAAAGTACAAAACACAAAAAAATGCAGACGAATGCAGAAAAACAAACTTTGCAGAACTCAGATAGTCAGAAAACTCGCTTTTTGGCGAGACTAAACAGTCGCTGGTAGAAAAGCAGAAAAAAATACTTATAATCTGTTAAAGTCTCTCTTGTACTCACTGCTGCTTGTACAACTCTGCAGGACACCACGATGAGCTGTGCCAAGTCTGTTACAAGTGCAAAACCACACTAAAGTGGGTTTTAAGGCAGGGAGTTTGAAAGAGATAGGAAATGGCCCAAAACTGCCAATAAGCTACTGGTTACTGGTCTGAGACCACTCTTCCAGGGACAGATAGGCTGCTCAGAGCTCCCCACTCTCACTGGTGAACAAAGAAGCTTCCTCCTATCCAAGTAAGGATATGGGCCACACAGGAACTATGACACAGCCTAGAATTCAGAAATACCTGAAAACTGGACTATTCTAGTTCAGAAAAGGTGGTAAAGAAGGATTTTTTTTTCTTTTTTTCACTTATACAGTAAATGCTTTAGATTGGCTAGCACACTTCAGTGTGTAGCCTACAACAATTAAACAAGACAAAAACATCTTATTAAGTGCAAAACACAAAAAAATGCAGACAAATGCAGAAAAACAAACTTTGCAGAACTCAGTTAGAAAACTCGCTTTTCGGCGAGACTAAACAGTCGCTGGTAGGAAAGCAGAAAAAAATACTTATAATCTGTTAAAGTCTCTCTTTTGCTGACTGATGCTTGTAGAACTCTGCAGGACACCATGAGGAGCTGTGCTGAGTCTGTTACAAGTGCAAAACCGCGCTAAAGTGGGTTTTAAGGCAGGGAGTTTGAAAGAGGTAGGAAATGGCCCAAAAAGGCCAATAAGCTACTGGTTACTGGTCTGAGACCACTCCTCCAGGGACAGATAGGCTGCTCAGAGCTCCCCACTCTCACTGGTGAACAAAGAAGCTTCCTCCTATTCAAGTAAGGATATGGGCAACACAGGAACTATGACACAGCCTAGAATTCAGCAATACCTGAAAACTATACACATATATATGTTTACATATATTCATATATATATATATATATATATATATATATATATATATATATATATATATATATATACAGATAGCTCAATATATGACCATATATATAGAATGCAATATACAGATGTATATAAATATATATAGATATATATTCATATCCTTGTTATGTGTAGACATGACTGCTGTATATACCTTCTGAGATGTATCACACCGTATTTATCTGATATGTGTATATTTAGATGTAACAACATACGTCATTCAACACTAATATCACTAACATGTACTACACAATTGTAGAAGACATAGCAGTTGTTCAATACTATTCAGTATGTCTACTGACAGATATATTGGAAAAAAACATCTATTGGTTTCACAGGAGTGATGGCTTAGTGGTTAATTGCTGTGACTGCAGTGTACAGAGTCCTGGGTTCGAGACCTGCAAGGGCTATTTATATTGATGCTGGGCAGAACAAGGGTTGTTGGAAACAGAGTGGTTAAGGAATTTTTGACAAGGTTTGCATGGTTTCTGTGATGGTAGGCACTGCTAACATGCAGTTAAATGAAAAGGCACTTACACTGCATAGGCTTTACTTAGCAGTGTGCAAATCTGCTTAGCAGTTACATTTAAGTAATGCTTACACCTGCTAAGCATGGCTCAGCCTTGGTAACCAGTGATCACATTCCAGTCTGACAAAATAGCAGGGTAATGACATCTTTAATAAGTGTATTTAATTCCATGCACATAACATGCGTCTATGTGATGTAATTACAGTAGCAAGGAGTGTAAGTTTACTGTCTGGGATACCTGAGTATATATGGCTTGTACAACACTCTTTTCCATTTGAATGTGTTTCATACATGGGTAGTATCCCATGTTATATGCAGTCCCATGGCATGTAGTGTATCATTATGTTATTACTGTTGACAGTGCATTTCCAAGTAAGAGTAGATTGCAGATTGTAGTACTGGAACCAAACACCCCTGCATGCAAAGATGGACTCTGAGTCCTCACGATCATGTTCTTGGTGTGTGAGCTGTGTGTCATTAAATATTTGCTACTGGATATTGATCTGACGTGGATATTGACTGTAGACTACTTTGTGTAGAGGGCATGTAATTGAGGGCTGCTGTCATGTAGCAATGGCATACCTATAAGTGTCAGATGTCTATCAACACACATGAAGCCAAAATCCCACAGCAGTCACAAAACAATTCAGCAGTCCTATATTCCAATGAAGATAAAAAGTTCAATGACAAGCAAAACCCAAGCAATAAATAATCCAGTAGGTAGATAAAAAGTTTAAGGACAAACAAAAATCCAAGCAGTAAATAATCCAGTAGGTAAGTGCTTTTTTCTGTCTCAATGCAGACTTTATCACAGCCAAAAGTGCTTAACTTCACATCCTTTATATAATTACACCAATTAATAAAACAGCCCTTTCTTAAAAAGACATAACATTAAAAACAACTAGTTGCATTAAGAATATAAAAATATTTTCATTAAAGTGTCAAAGCCATTTCAACCAAAATAGGCTTAACAGATACATTTTCATTCATTCTAGGGGGCTGGCAAGCATTTAAACAGAGTTACCACTTCAGCTCAACCTTCTCAATCTGGTTTGATCAGTTACCCCCCCCCCTGGCATTTTTAACTACTACTTCTAAAATACCAAATTTGAAGCCAGAAAAAAATGGGCAAGTGAGAGTGTGCTTAAAAAGGGCATTGTTGTAATTCTTTGTACTAATAGCATATAAATGCTTATATATTCTCTTCCTAATTGCCCTCTCAGTCTTACCCACATAATAACCATTACATCCCATACAAACACTCAGGTAAACCAGACCAGGAGTATTACAATTACCTCCTGCTAATCTAACATATTGCGGGGGTACCCCCACCCACATTTCTGTTGCATTCACCAAATACCTACAATAGTTACATCTACCACATGACCTGGTTCCTCTACCATCCTTAATTTTGTTAGGGTGTTCTAACAAAAATTTTAAATTACCTCCCACCTTGAATGAAAAGGTGGGCCTGTGACCCAATGAACTAACAAGTTCATTGTTACATTCCAAAATCACCCAGTTCTTGTTTAAAACTTATTTATCTTCATTTGAATACAGGACTACTGAATTGTTTTGTGACTGCTGTGGGATTTTGGCTTCAGGTATGGTGTTTGTTTTACCAGTTGCTTTTGTTCACCACTCTACACACATTGTGGCTGTTGTATCTGTCAACAAAGTCATACTACTGCATAACCAGTTAGCTAGCTGATGTCTGCCTGTCCTCTGTACAGATGTGCAGATGCTGGGACTCCATCTTGGCTGCTTACGGGCAATCTAGGCTTGAGTGACATTGACATGTCCACCCAGCTGTGTTATGAATACCACAACTAGGAATCCACACCCTGTATGCACCACATGCCATGGATACCTCATCTACACTACCACAGTCAACAGATCATGCTTGGGTACAGGTCTCCAATATAGACACTGACCATGTTATGTAATACATGTTGTATATATGTCAACTGGAGCACCTCGCTGGCCCTCTGCAAGTGGCAACCAGAAGATTGGATGTTGCATGTAACTCTCACCCTTAGCATCACCACTGTGGTATCTGTTGATAGATGGCCTGCTGGCAAATGGCAGGTGGCATGATACCACTGTACACACATCCCCTACACTTCCCATCTTTTCATGGACAATAGCCTGGTACACACACCTGCACCAATGGACCCCAGTACTGACAAATGTGTATGTGTGCATTACTGAGAATAGTGTCTGTGTGTTTGTAGACCTGTAGTCAATAATACCATGAGGGCCTTCACACCCACCACACCCCCATTGCCATAGTTAGATGTGGCTGCTGCTGTACTGGACATTTCATGTACCTTGTTACTTTCTTCACTCTATGGGCTACCTGTGGCTTGCAGTACCAGCACAATACTGTTGTACAAAATGGTTGATAGGCATGGGATATCCTCTGAGTTCTGGCAAGTGTGTGTATATGTGCAAGTGTGCATATTTGTAGGATACAGCATTCTGAGGCCACATTCTCCTAATACAATAACCTTGCCACACAGTGGTAGGGATATTGATGTTGCTGACTGTAGGAGAGCCATGACAATACATCACCCTACTATCCATGTGGCATGTGCATTAGATGCATATCCCTGTGGTAGCACTCTTGGGATAGACAAGGGGTTGTATTGCAGTCCTGGTCAATGTGTGATGATGGTTATGTCAGAGTATTATCATGGGTTTCAGTGTGTACAATATCCACTGTGGGGTGTGGGTGCTGGGTATACTGTCTTTACACCATGGTACCCCCAGTACATGTCCCATGTTCCACTCTATGGGGACCACTGTCACCATCAACCATAGAGGTAAATGATAACACTATTCAGCCCAGTTATGCATGTGATGTGTGCAATTTATCTGTAACAGAATGAACACACTGACAAGGTAGTTAGCACTGATAAGCCCATGTCTCTCAGATGTGTGTATGACTGTTATGTGTTTGTTAATATGTATATGACAGTATGTCACAATATATATTGTCCATAAGCAACCAATACATCCCCCATTACCATACTGTACAGGGCCTGGGGATGTTCTTCATGTAAAATGTAACCTGGATCACACCTCATCCTAAATGCTGTGTGGTGTGTGCAATTAAGGCCACACACATCAGTAGCACTACATACCTAGGTAGACACTCTAGTCCCAGTGTTGCCAAGTAAGAGTGTGTGTGTATGTGAAGAAATCTACTTCTGTTCACAGAATATACATATCCCAGGGGGTCATCTGTCTGAGAGCTGCCTGGCAATTGCTAACATTTCACAGGTATCACCCTGTGGAAATACATTCCATCACAACTAGTGGTGGATGTGTAAATGCCCTCTTCCCCACTGTATAGGTGTACAGTGATATTTGGATTGGTATGTATAGCTGGGTGTGGCTCTTGTGGACACAGCCACCATCATTCTAATTAATGTTGAGTGTATCCCCCTGCTTAGTTGGCTGTAATACTGTACAGTTCATGTTGACAGGTTAAGCAGTTATCAATCACACTTATCTGTGGTTCTACAGCACCTCACACCCTCCAAAGTCTAGGGTTGTGTCACCCACACCAGCACACCTATGTTTACCGAATTGAGGATTGCACTACATTGGTGAAGGGGACATATACCCTGCCAGTACCATCATCAATGACAATAACCTAGCAGACTGCTTATTGCCCAATGTGGTGTTGTGTCTATTCTGTCTTAGTGGAATTACATAGGCTAAAATGGGTTCCTTGCACAAGTACATACATCCATGTGTACAGTATTCTCTGTGTATTGCATCAACACCAAAGCCTCTCTGTGTGTTATACACAAACATGTGGTGTGTACCACCCAGTACACTTACCATTGCCCACTGTAGGAGGGCTGTTGACATCGGCCACCATGCACTCACCTATATACACCTCCAGACCTATCAGCCATGTGGCACATGCAGTAACTGTTATACAGACCTGTGAAATGTGTCCACCTGTCCCAGGAAAGGGCACAGCCAAGGTGTCACCACAGTGCTTTACCCCTTGTAGGAAACAACAGCAGACCAACATCCTGCTGACACATGGACACCTACAACACAAACCGAATACATTATGGAAGCCACAATCACTCAGTGTTAATAACAGCTATAATGCATCATGGCTGTACAGCTACACTTCCTGACATGTAAGCATTAAACTTTACTGTTGACAACATGTTACACAGCACTACACTGGTACACTGTAGTACAGTCACCCTGTGCATCAGAACCATATTAGCCTGTCCCTGCATCGATGATATGGATGACAGGGATGTGGTACAGGTATCATCATATGCACAGGGCGTGTTGTTGGTTTGCCAGAGACCTAGGCTGAGCCATACATTTGACATCATGTGTGTGTGTAAGGAAGTTTAATTATTAATTGGGCTGTTGTGATGTGGTGTGCATAGGTATGGGGTTGCCCTAGCTGTGTTGGTGATGTGTGTGTGTGTGTATGCATGTACACAGTTCAGCCATGTGGCTGCCCTATACAGGGCTTTGTTGGATAGCTGCAGACCGTACCTGGCAGGGTGAGCAGTTCACCATCTCTGGTCATGGACACGAGAACTGCACCTGCCAGGGGTTCCACAGGCACCACCAGGTACAAGCCACTATATGGTCCTCTCCCCAATGATGACATATGTCTGCTGGATCCAGGTCCCACTTGGGACCAGCTAGGGCCATGTGCATGTGGCCTGTTGTGCTGTGGTGTGGACAGCACCCGCCTTTCAGTGCTGAGGCTGGTACTGCCACTACTGGAATGGCTCTGACTTCTGGCACATCCACATCGATCTCCAGCTGTTGGTGTTGCTGGCCTACATCCACTTGGCTGTCACACTACTCCCATCATATGCTTGAGCACAGACATTCCACAGTCAAGGATTCCCACCATCTCACCCAATCATCTATCCATGACTTTGTCAACATAATGGTAGTCACCTGCAAGATCACAGATGTTGTCAATAACAGCTGAATGAGTAGCCCTCTGCAGCCTCAGACCCTGTCTGGTATAGCATTCCATATGTGCCTCTGCCTCCATAATGGCCTGCAAAGTGCATCTGGTGGCACCAGAAGTGGCACCTCTACCAGGAGCAAGTTGACCAGCAGCCCTCCTACAAGCACCTCTGCGCATCTGCCTATGTGGTACCCTGCCGGACATCCGGCTATGGCTGCTGTGTCCAAAAACACATGCCATAGATACCACACTGTCCTGTCCCGTGCCACCAACTGCCAACTGTCCCTCAACTATGGCCACTGGTGATGGGGTATGTATAGGCAATGTGACTGTGTGCGGGGATGGGGTGGATAACAGTGGGATGTCAAATGATGATGCAGCTTCAGCCCCCGACAACCCCGCCTGTGCCTCAGCACACCTATCATCATTATCAGTGTCTGTATGGACACCAACATCAAATTGCCTGCAGGAAGGACTCTGACCCACCTCACCACCTGTGGGGGAAAACATGAAATGCACTTTAAGACCTGTACATCATTGCTTAACAGTACACACACACACACACACACACACACACACACACATACTTACAGGTGAGGTTGCACAAAGATATTATACACAGACCTCTCATTACCCATTTGTCAACATGCATGACATATGGCAATCAACAGCATGCAGTGTAGCTATAGCCAATCCATGTTACCAACATTATGCATCTCTGTGATGCATGGGTTGTGTTAGTAGGTGATGCCCCTTCCCCTGTAACACACTGCACCCATGGACACAGTATTGCTGTGCACCTGTTCAGCACCCTGGCATGTACTGTGCACCATACCTCACAGGTGTACACACCATTGCTGAATGTGTATATGTGTGTCAGTTATGTTTGCTCTGCTGCTCACAGCCCTGGGATGATATGTGGACAGATGTCAATTGTGAATGCCTGATTTACAGATCTTGTCATCAGCGGTGCATGTGTGGCCAATAAAATAAAATTACACTGACAACCTTCAAACCTTACTGTGGTTATGGGGAGTGTATACACCTTTATTGACATGGCACCCTCTTCCCTGATATGCCATAGGGCCACATTACTGTATATGTTAACATTACACTAACCTGATATGTGACATATGACCTGTGCAATCAACTGCAGTATCAAGCAAATGTGTTAGTTGTGCAGATGCTGATTGAGATGCATACAATTTGTGGGTGCATATTTGTGCACATCCTTATCATGATGGTTTGTTGCACCAACTGTTAAGTGTACTACAGCAGTCACTATTCCTGGAAGGGGGTACTTTACAAAAAAAACACCTAAGCAGACATGTCCAAGGGTCAGCTCCTTGTGATTTCTCCTGTCCACCTGGTGAATCTGGGCATACTGGGGCAATGCAGCAACTGCCTCATGTACACAGACAACCCTCTCCTCCTACCACCCAACACTACAACCTGTGAGAGAATGCACTTACATAGTCAAACTGGAAGCAAAGCTCTCACCAGCCAAGATTGGGCTAGACAGTCAAGAGGAGAAGTTTAACACCTGCACTACACCTCAAGCAACACATTGCCCATAAAAACCCACACCATCAAAACCCACACATAGCAACACTAAACCTACATATGCAGCGGCCCTTAACATTAACCTGCCCAAGCAACAAGGACCTCTGAAGCTGAAATGCAAACAAACACCAGTCACAACCAAAGTGACACATAGCTCACAACACCAGTGTGCCACCCAACAACAGCCCCTAAGGCAAGACAATGTACCCAACACTTTAGTCACAGGTGACTCTATAGTCAGGCACACTGATGTCCCTCTCACCAGGCTGAACAAGAAGAAAATTACAGTCAGCTGCCTGTCAGGTGCCAGGATCTACCACATAACACATGCACTTAAGTCACTCCACAACAAGTACAAATAAGACTCTGTCATTGTCCATGTTAGAGTGAATGACTTGAGACGTACCTTCCTGGACTACATGAAAAGAGACATGGAAGAGCTCTTGGATTATGTGGCCCAGGCAGGTATGATCATAGCCCTGAGTAGCATCCTGCCTTCACCCAGAATGATACCATAGTATAAGGACAAAATGATTGACTTCAATAATTGGCTAAGCTTATGGCGTCATTCAAAGGGGATCCAGTATCTGTCTGCCTGGGATGACATGATTGACAAACCATGATGCTTTTCCAGAGATGGTCTGCACCGGTCACCCCTGGGATTCAGGATACTGGCTAAAGCTCTTGCCACCCCTATAGTGCCTTTTTTAGGCAAGGTTTAAAGGACAAAACCACCACCGTAACAGATACAAGCCTGCAAAATCTGAAGGTAATTCTACTCAATGCTAGATGTCTAAACCTCAAAATGCACTCTCTCGAAGCACTCCTAAAAATGAAGAATATCAATATCTGTGCAGTAACTGAGACCTGGTTCAAGTTTCCAGGGAGCACCCCTGCAATACCAGGCTACAACTCTTACCACACTTTTTGGCCACCAAACCAAGACTGAAACACTAAAGGTGGAAGAGTGTCCATATTCACCAAGGATATTTACAACTCCAGGCTAGTTGCCCAACACAATACATCTGAAATTCTCCAGGTGCAAATAACACTAGTTAAGACTGCAATCCAAATTGTAGCTTGCTGCAGATCCCCCATCATGCCCCAAGATTCTCATTACACCTTTCTAAACATATTGGAAAATATTAAGATACAACCAAACACCCTAATACTGGGTGATTTCAACTACCTTGCCATTAACTGGGAAAACTACTTGCGTACCAACACCTTTTTCCAACAGTTTTTGGAATTCATAAATTCCAATGCCCTGAATCAACTAATCCATTGTCCCACCAGGGGCTCCAATATCCTAGACTTGGTCATTACCAACATGGGAGACAGATGCTCCACACCAGTGGTCACCCCCTCATTGGTCAGGTCTGACCATAAGCAAATCACTCTTGACATCTACATCCCACCGTCACCCCACCCCCCCCAGTAAGGAAACCTCTGTAAAAAACTTCTCCAAAGCCAACTTCATGCTACTTAAGTCAGAAGTGACAAACTTCATGGCACCCATGCAGATGGGAGCTGAAAGTTTGACTGCTGAATCCTATACTAAGGCACTGTACGAGCACATCCGCTAGTGCATGAATCGTACCATCCCAAATAGAACCAAGATGCTCTCCTGCAAAAAAAGGAAGCCAATCTGGTGGTCCCCTGCCATAAACAAACTATACAACAGAAGGAAGAAACTGTTGCAGAAAAGAGGAAAATCCCAGGATGCAAAAAAACTCCCTTACCAGTCTCAGTAAGAAGCTGAGATGCCTCATAAAATCCTCCAAAGCTAGTTACAAAAATAAAATTGCCAAAGATTCCAAAGACAAACACAAGGCATTCTATAGTTATGTCAAGAATCTAAATGGCAATGCTCAGATCTTTTCTGTGCTACAACAGAATGGCATTACACATACTGATCCCAGGTATATTGCCAGTATCCTGTCAGATCAATTTAGTGCCAACTTTACTCCCTCTCAACCCCTATAGTTCCCATCTCAATACCAAAAGATTGCCAAAGTCTGGTAATCATAGCCACACAGGTAGAAACTGCACTCTCCAAAGCTAAGAATACAGCATCCATGGGACCAGATGCCATCCAGGGCTGTGTACTACATGAACTACAAAATGAACTGACACCTCACCTAAGTGTCATGTTTAATCATAGCCTCACCTCAGGCTTCATGCCCACTGAGTAGCGCACAGCTACAGTTATCCCACTCCACAAGGGGGGATCCACCTTGGATCCCGGGAACTACCATCCCATCAGTCTGACAAGCCTGATCTGCAAGGGCATGGAATGCATTATCATGGAACTTATAAACAAAGACATTGGCAACCTTCAAATACTGGACCCCACCCAGTTTGGGTTCGTGAAGGGCCGATCTTGTCTCCTGAACCTGATTGACTTCAAATCAGTCTCCAGTGCTGTGGACGAGGGTAAGGCAGTCCACACAGCCTATCTGGACTTCGCTAAGGTCTTCAACATCATCCCCCACTCTGGAATCATAGATAAACTTACTAAGCTGGGCATAAATCCCTACATCACTCGATGGGTTGCCAACTGGCTTACTGACAGAACCCAGACTGTAAAAGTAGCCAACTCCACATCCAGCTCCAGACAAGTGAAAAGTGGAGTACCTCAGGATTCAGTCCTGGGACTGCTCTAGTTTGGCTTCTACTTCTCTGAAGTACAGGCCAATACTAAGGGATTCTGGCTAACAAAGTTTGCAGATGACTGCAAACTGGGAGACATTATTGAATCCCCAGTTGATGTGGATATTCTACAAAAGGGCCTTACAGGAACAAATGCTTGGTGCCAGAGCCATGGGCTCAAGCTTAATGCCAAGAAATGTATAGTTATCCCCTTTGGGAAAAACAACATACCCATGAATTACCACATAGGTGGCAGTACACTAAACACCAAATGTGTGATGAGAGACTTAGGGACACAGGTGGAGAGTGGTCTCACCATTGATAACCACATTGCCACAACAGTCAGGAAATCCTTCTATGTGGCACACCTCATCACTAAGGGCTTTTTATCCAGAAAAAAGGAGGTCATTGTCTCACTATACTCATCCCTCATTAGACCCATTATAGGGTACAATGCCCCATTTGGTATGTACCTCACAAGACATCTGTAACAGCTGGAAAGGCTGCAGAAATACCTCACTAAAAGAATCACAGGCCTAAAGCAGATGCCCTATGCTGACCGTCTAAAAAAACTCCAGCTATACTCTGTGGCATATCGTCTACACAGAGGCAATCTCTGCTTAACATACAAGGTGTCAAAGGAAAAACAACTTCAAAAAGATCAACACACAGCAGGTTCAGGTTAAGGCACTTTAATCTTGCAGCAAGGAGACAAAAATGTGCTAATACAGAGTTTGTCTAACTAGAATCAGGAAGTGAAGCTATTCTTATACATTTCTTACAAGACATCACCTACCAAGCTGACGTAATAAATCACAAGTTCTTTCAATATTATTTCATAGCAGCTGTTTGTCCATGATTTTCTGTTGGCACATTAGGTTTACAAAAAAACTTCCTAAGAAAAACAACGTGGCCTTGATGACCACCGGTCAGATTCAACTTCTCACTATGCAATGTTACCATTCAAGGTACTATGGCTAATTTGAGCACAAAGCAAGTACAGATTATAGTTCATTTCTTCAAGCAGTCTTTGTTTGATGTATCTTTTGTTTTCTGCAGCTGTGCATGTTCTCATAACACGAACAGAGCTGATTGTTCAAATTCAATAACATTATAGAAAACAGTATTGTTCTATTCATTCACTATTCATTCATTTTCCTGACCTAGCAGATAATCACCTGTTTCTCAGTAGATTTCCAAAAGGCATAAACATGAATTTTGCTGTGCTAGCAGATACTAGGTCAGAGAGCATCTTGCAATTTCAGAAAGCATACTGCAGTTTGAAAAAGCATCTTATAATTTCATACAGAGTTAAGCTGTACATAAAAAGGAATGCAATGTGTTAACCCTTTTAGCTTCTAATAAGCACTAAACATATACATTAATATATATTTTTCTAACATTTCCCCCTGTTAATACTTTTTATTCTATTTTCAAAAGCATAAACAGTTGCTTATTCTCCTAACCTCTTTCTGTTCAGAATGTGCAGTTAAGAGAGTCATTTAGTTTAAACTTATGAAAGTGTTTCATTTTTCAACAGTTCTTCAATTTCAGTACTTTGATACAAAGTTTCATAAACTGACATGTCTATAAAATCTTTGATTAATCTTTTCATGCAGGAAATACCACAACAAACACACACTCCTAACAGGAGTACTCCCACACAAATGGCAACCAGGATGTTCATTAGGATGCTACCCCTCCCCCCAAACAAATTCTGGAAAAAAATCCGTCAGTGGGTTTGGGCCTGGTTTGGTCATGGCCAACACTTGCTGAATCACCTCAAGATGGTCAATTATCTCATGCTGGTTGTCAGGAATATATGAACAGCACTCCCCTTTTATTAAAGCACACGTACCACCTTTCGCCGCTAGGGTGAAGTCAAGAGCCATGCGGTTTTGAAGTACCATAGTTCTCATAGCATTCAGTTCATCAGTCACTAATTCGAGAGCAGAAAAAGTTGCATTACTCATTACTTCGAGAAGTTTGGACAGTTTTCTCAGCTCCCAAATTGATTTCACTGTGCCATATGCAGGGGCTATACCTGCCCACGATATAATAGTGTCACTCAATTCCATGTGTGTCAGTTTATCTTTGTTTTTCACGGAGTTTGGTTTCTCCAGCCTGCTTCGATTCATCCCATTGGATTCTCAGGTCTCTTAATTGGATTCCCAGGTTTCTTGGTGACCTCTCTGACATTTCAAATTCTTCCCTGAGGCAAAACTTCAGTGTGTCGTATGGCCGGAACCAGGTAACCCAAAAAACAACTGCCGGACCAATTCTCAGGTAACCATTTGTATGCCTTTTTCCCACACACAAAATAACAATTCTCTACTTTAGTATTAATATATACTTGCCCTGCATGAAACATTTTCTTATCAATGATAGATAGTTGTTTAAAAAGAACAGGATTATGTTGTACTTCATCAACCGTTTTGTGCATTAGTTCAAAATATGAGTCATAGTTTGCATCACAAATATAACCTGCATTATTAGCTTTGATATAACATTTGTAAGGAACAGTCACATTACAATTGCTCCAACCCACCTTTACAGTATCATTTTTGTAAAAACATGCAATTCCCTTTTGTGTAACAGGCAGGTACAATGCTATTTTGTCTTGTGATTTCACAGTTGTAGTATCAAAAATCAAATTTTCCCAGGTCTCATTGACCTCTAGGGGGACAGCAGTCATTAATAATCCCCCGTATGCTGTTGGTATAGCTGTGCAGATCCAGCAATTCGAAACATTAAAAGTTTCAGCATACACATATTTAATTGCTTGGTAAGTGTTAAAGTTCGGATGCCAGTCTATAAGTAACGAATCTCATTTATTCAGTTCAGCTGGTGTGGCTAGAAAAAGGAAAGGCCACAACAAAAAGATTAATGTTATCAGTATGGCCAACAGAATGATCATGCAATACTTCTGAGGTTGTTCAACACTTCTATTTGTTCCGTATCTGGTCATTTTGTTCTTGTGTAACAGTAACAAGTTTTTTGTCCAGTTCAAAGTTTTTAACCAATTTACAGTGTGTCAGATGAATCCAGGATGCTCGCTCTGCGATCTTGACTGCAGTGGGTGTTGACAGTAGCACTTGGTATGGCCCTTCTCACTTCGGTGTGGTCAAATTCTTCTTCTTGATAACTTTCACCCAGACCCACATGCCTGGGACTACTGCTGCTTCTGATGGTCTGGTTTGTTCTTTATCAGAATTTAACTGCAAAAGTTGTTTATTACTTAAAAGTCATCTCATATATTCCGCAAGTGAACTTTGGCCTCCTGGTCTGCAGGCATGAGAGGTTTCCACTGAGGTATATAATATGCCCTCCCCAACAGTATTTCAAAAGGAGTTAACCCCTTTGCATTTGGAACAGTTCTCATGCTCTACAGTGCCAGATGCAGGCAGTGCACCCAGTTCTTTTGCATCTCACTAATCAATTTCCTATGTTTGTTTTTCAAAATCCCATTATGCCTCTACTAATCCTGCGGATTGGGGATGGTATGCACAATGGTTCTTTAACGAAATCCCGAAATATCGGCTCAACTGTTGTATAGTTTGATTTACAAAGTGTGTGCCATTGTCACTGTAAATCTTTTCCAGTATGCCAAATCTAGGAATAATTTCTTTAACAAGGACTTTTGCAACAGTAGCTGCATCTGGATTTTTGGTCGGAAAAGCTTCCACCCATTTGGAAAACATATCTATAATGACAAGACAATATTTCTTTTTTTCACATTTGTTTAATTGTATGAAATCCATACAGATAGTATGGAACGGGTACAGTGGTGTTGGGAAACTCCCTTGCTTAGGCTTCAATGCCCGTTGTGCATGATGCTTGTTACAAACATGGCATGGTGCACAAAAATTTTTTGTGTAGTTTGTAAATCCATATGCAGTGAACACTCGGTTCCCTAACTGTACCATCCCCCCTGTTGAGACATGGCACTGCCCATGGCTCAACAAAGCTGCATATCTAAACAAGTTAGATGGCAAAATTGGTTTTCCTTCTTTGGAGATGTACAGCCCTTTCTCAAGAATTGCACCTCTTTTTATCCATTTCTGTTTTTCTATTTTTGTAGTAAGTGTCTGCATTGTTTTCAACATTTCTAAATCTAAAATCTCAGAAGGTTGTAATTCCTCCCTCAAAAGAAATACTTTCAGAAGCTGAGGCTGCCTGCTTTGCAGCTGTATCAGCTCTCGCATTACCTTTTGAAATCCTATCCTGTTGCTTGGTATGAGCTACACATTTACAAATAGCTACTTTCTGAGGCAACTGAATGGATTCTAACAAATCTAAAATAAATTGCGCATGATTAATCGGTTTACCAGTAGATGTTATCATTCCTCTATTTTTCCACTATTGTGCAAAAACATGTACAGTAGAAAAAGCGTACTGGCTGTCAGTAAAAATGTTCACACATTTACCATTTGCCAAGGTACAAGCCCTTGTCAAGGCAATCAATTCTGCTGCTTGTGCGGATAAGTTGTGTGGTAAAGACTTTGCTTCTAAAATCTCAGTATCAGAAACTACTGCATACCCCACTAGGTTCTGTCCTGTAGGACCCCTTCTGCATGAGCCGTCCACGTAATAATGTCACCTCAGCATCATCCAAGGGAACATCCGTTAGATCTTTTCTATGCAGTGTCTTTTGCTCAATCTCCTGCAGGCAGCTGTGTGGTGTGCCATCCGCAGGGGTCGGGAGTAAGGTAGACGGATTTAAAGTTGCACATCATTCAATTGTCATATGAGGTTGGTTCAAGAGTATAGTCATACAGGAAAGATGTCTAGCAGGAGAAAGATATGCTACTTTTTATTGCAGTAAAATAATCTCGACTGCATGAGGCACTCTCAATGTGAGAGGGTGGAACAACACTACTGAGGCCGAAGCCTGTACTGCCATTGCAGCTGCAACTACTGCTTGTACACAGTGGGGCAGGGATCGTGCCACTGGGTCCAACTGTGATGAATAATAAGCTATGGGGTGTTGCTTATCCCCATGTTACTGTGTTAACACTGATGTCATGTAACCTTGCTTACAATCTACAGTTTGGAAAAAACGTTTATGATAGTTTGGTAATCCTAAAACAATTGAAGATGCCATCAGTTGTTTCAGTTTGCAGAAAGCTGATTCTGCTTCTGGTGTCCATTGTAATAAATCTTGTGCTGCCATAGGCTTCTTGTATATCAAGTTGGTCAGAGGAGCAGACTCCAAGGCATAGTTTGGAATCCAATTCCGACAGAAATTAATCGTGCCCAGGAAGGACGTCATTTCCTTCTTGGTAGTCGGTTTGGGTGCTTGTAAAATTGCTATTTTCCTATCTTCATCTAATGTTCTGCCTTCCTTGGATATTACATATCCCAGGTATTTAACCTGCTTTCTCCAAAGCTGCAATTTATTTTTGTTTACTTGATGTCCTTGAGTGGGTAGAAATTGTAGTAATGCTATGGTATCTTCTCTGCATTCTTGCTGGGTGGGGGCTGCCAGCAGGATGTCGTCTACATAAAGTACAATTTGGCTGCCTCTTGATGGGCTAAATCCCGCCAAGTTGCTTGCCATCTCCTGTGCAAATATTGTTGGACTTTCACAATACCCCTGTGGTAGTTGCATATATATATACCTTTTTCCCTGATGTGAATGCAAACCAATGTTGGCTGTCAGGGTGTATCGGTATCAAAAAGAACGCATTGCTAATATCTACCACAGAAAAATACTTCTGTTGAGGCTTCAAATCATTCAATAGGGTGTGTGGATCTAGCACCGTAGGTGCTCTAGGTATTACTGCATCATTTACAGCTTGTAAATCTTGGACCATACGCCATTCTCTGTTTGCTTTCCTGACAGGAAATAAGGGTGTGTTACATGGTGAATCGGGTGATTCTACCAGTACTCCTTCCTTAAGTAAAGCTGCTATTATAGGTTTTATTCCTACTTCTGCATCCTTTCTTAAGGGATACTGTCTTTTTTGAGGTCTAAATGCTGATTTTGGCGTAATAGTAACTGGTCCTGCTGTACAAATTAGTCCTACATCTGATTTCCTTGTTGACCAGAGAGTTTATGGTATGCTCTGTAAGGCATTTTCTTCCTCTTCTAGTAAGAGTTCTAATCAGCTGTCCTCGCTAGACTGCAAGTGTACAGCTGGGTGTGTCTGCGTTATCCAATTTAACTTCTGCTTCTGTACTCCCTGTTCTGACAATTCTAACTCTGTTTGTTTTTCCCACTTTGTGACTTTTTCTCCAAGGTCTGCCCATTTCACATTCTTGACCTTAGTTAAACTAACATGTGGTAATCGATTAGATTTATAGAGTGCAAAGAATTCCTGGGGCAATGAACAGCTAACTACACTGTTCCCTTCTATGTCCCAGTACAGATTATGTAATACTAATCTGTTTGCATGGTTTTTAAACAGTTCTTGCTCATATTCCTTATCAGGTCCTGGTGTGCTACAATAATACAGAGTACAGTGCAACAAATGCTGTTTATCAGTGTCAAGTGAGGAGGACTTACTGATGGCTACATTCATCAATTCTTCGGTTACTGCCCCTGGACCAGTCGTGACTAAGTCCTGGCTGTACCAATAAAACGTTTCACCCTCCGGTCGCACTACAAAAGTATCCATTTGTCGCTGTGCTTCCATATCCTGCATAGTCGGTACTACTACTACTATGCCAAATATCTGCATAAGATCTCTGCCCAAAAGGTTTACTGAGCATTTTGCAGAGACAACAATTTTGCTTTTCTGGGTCATCCCTGAAACAGGGTTAGTTATTACTATGTTATGGGAGAGTGGCTCCCGATACAGCTGTCCATTAGCTGCTTTCACTAATATGTAATCAAGTGATTCTGAGTTTTCTGGTAGTTTGGAGGGATGTATCAGGGTTCGTGAAGCTCCTGAGTCACACAGGAATTTAACTTCATTCCCTTCTACCAGAAGTGTAACTTCCGGTTTCGTGTCTGCTAAATAGAGCTCTAGGCTTAATAATGCTAAGTCCAAAATTTCACTTTCTTCACCATCAGTGATTTCTTGTACTTCCTCTATTTCTTCTATCACATCCTCTATTCCCTCTATCACATTTGCATTTGTTCTTTCTTGGTTACTCCCTTCTAGTGATTCTTGACTACCATATAGTCAGTCCTCACCCTCATCTTCCATGGCTACCTTCTTGTTTTGCTTGCAATCCCTTGCCAAATGTCCCTTCTTTCTGCACTTAAAACATTCACCCCTTTTCTTTCTCTCTTCAAACTCTTCTGATCATTTATCAGATTGTTTGTTTCCCTGGGCATTTTTCTTGCCCTTTTTTCTGGACTGTACTACATAAACTTCTGCTCCATCTTCTATGGAAAATACTTGGGCTTTCTTTTTCTTTTTACTGTTAAAATGCCTTTTGGCATGTCTAGCATATTCAAGTAGTGACTGTAATCTACTTGTACGATGATCTACCATGTACTTTGTAATAAAGCTGCTTATAGGCAAAATACTGCCTTTCAAAAATGCATTCTTTAGTTGCTGCTCATACGGGGAATCATGTGTTTGGTCTTCAGGTACCTGCATTCCACAATGGTTATTAAAACACTCTAATAATCTAGCATAATATCTGTCAACAGTTTCACCTTCCTGATGAATGCATTGATTAATGCAAGTCCAGTCTGCCCTAGGCTTCCACTTCTCAGAGATTCGGTCTGTTAGACCTTTCACTCTGTTATCCAGTTCTGTGTTGCTATGTGGGAGTGGCTTGTGTTCTGCGTCATGGGGATTCCAGTTGCCACTGATCATGTGCCAATCTGGACCTACGATTTGTCTAACTACTTTTTCTACTTTTTCTCCATTTAAATGATAACTTAACCTCATGCCCTGTAAGTCTTCTAAGAATTTTCTAAAATTAACTTTTGGATGGGGAATTCCTTCTGTGGCTTTCCAGATGTCTTCCGGTGTCCACGGTCTATATACTAGGAGAGTCGGGTCCTGTCCTGCCAGAGGATTTGGTACTTCTATGAGTGGACATATCTCTTCTTCACTCATACCTCGTGAATTTTTGTTTATTTCATATAACTCAGTATCCCCTCTTAAGTTACGTGTTCAAGACCTAGTCTCGATGGGATCTCTAACATACGGTCTTCGCTTCGCAGTGGCAGCCGGGTATAGCAGAGGTGGACCAGGTTGTCCACTCGCTTCATATTCTGGTGTGGGAAGTGGAGGGGGCAGAGGGGCTGATGCTATTACTAAATTATTTTCTTCTTTATCTAGAAACATAGCTTTTGAATTATTACTTTTTTGTTCCCTACGGTTTGCTTCCTCAATCCACCTGTGTGCCTGAGGAATGCCTAATTGACGTTGCTTTTTTACCTGACCTTTTGCGTCAGTTTTAAGCTGTTTGATAAGTTTAATAAGCAAGGATTTTTCTAATTTGCCATTAAATTCATATTTATTAACCCATTTTGTATAGTATCTAACACTGTCGGCATGCTGTAATTGCATATATTTTGCATTTTCGGTTAGCGGTGGGTCTTGGGAACTTTTTTGTGCACTTATTACCCATATTGTTCTGACTGTTACAAAAAATGTTACGTAACCCTTCTTATTTTCACATGGTACCACGATTTTCTGTTTCACAGTTTATCTAGAATAACTGTTTTACCTATTCTGTTTCCCTGATCTATGACAAGACTGCAATCTTTCTGTCCCTGACTTGTACAAAACAAATCTCCTGACAGATGATTCAAATTAAGTCCCTGATCTAAAACAGAAAGTAGGTAAATCTCACCTTACCTGAGCCTCCGTGATTTACCGTCTCTGGTTCGTATGCTAACTCATCCTCCAGTCGCAGATCAGAAAAGTGGCTGGCCTCTTTTGAACGACAGTTCAGTCGGAGGTCTTTCAGAGCAGAAGAACCAATGTGGTTTCTTCCCCGTACGGTTTCATGCCACCTGGCCCATCTGACCTGAGGCGAAGTGAGAGTTTCCGGTCCGAAGGACCAATCTGTCAAAGGAAAAACAACTTCAAAAAGATCAACCCATGGCAGGTTCAGGATAAGGCACTTTAATTTTGCAGCAGGGAGACAAAAACATGCTAATACAGAGTTTGTCTAACTAGAATCAGGAAGTGAAGCTATTCTTATACATTTCTTACAAGACATCGGCTACCAAGCTGACATAATAAATCACAAGTTCTTTCAATATTATTTAATAGCAGCTGTTTGTCCATGATTTTCTGCTGGCACATCAGGTTTACAAAAAAACTTCCTAAGAAAAACAACGTGGCCTTGATGACCACTGGTCAGATTCAACTTCTCACTATGCAATGTTACCATTCAAGGTACTATGGCTAATTTGAGCACAAAGCAAGTACAGATTATAGTTAATTTCTTCAAGCAGTCTTTGATGTATCTTTTGTTTTCCGCAGCTGTGCATGTTCTCATAACACGAACAGAGCTGATTGTTCATATTCAATAACATTATAGAAAACAGTATTGTTCTATTCATTCACTATTCATTCATTTTCCTGACCTAGCAGATAATCACCTGCTTCTCAGTAGATTTTCAAAAGGCATAAACATGAATTTTGCTGTGCTAGCAAATACTAGGTCATAGAGCATCTTGCAATTTCAGAAAGCATACTGCAGTTTGAAAAAGCATCTTATAATTTTATACAGAATTAAGCTGTACATAAAATAAAATAAAATGTGTTAACCCTTTTAGCTTCTAATAAGCACTAAACATATACATTAATACATATTTTTCTAACACAAGGCCATGTCAAACTCTGAGCTGTTGGACATGCTCCACTTAAAGAAATCCCAAACCCTCAGAGTCACACGCTCCAGAGATCTAAACCTTGTCATCACAATGAACAAAACATGCTGGAGGGATAGGTTTCTGACCCAGAGACTCCCCATACTTTAGAATAGATTGCCCAGACATGTCAAGCAGAGTGCCTCCTTGGCCCCCTTCAAAAGGAACCTTGACGATTGGATGGGACATAGGAAATTCACCCTGGGGATCATGTCAGTCACCCTGCTAGACAGGAGTCCAGGGATGTAAATATTATGGGAAGAAATATCCTGGGAATTGTTTGGCTAGGCCAGTATAGGCCCTAGGGCTGATAGCCTAGTACCAACCTATGAACCTATGAATGTATGAACCTATGAAGCAGCACGAGCCATCTGCATTTGCCAGTATTTGGTCACTCTGCCCTACAAATGTCCCCCAACTCTGCATGATTGCAAGGTCAGCTCATATACACAGCCCTTGGAGGTCACACATTGCCATCACTATTGCTGCCACAATTCATGACCTTGACAGTGTGCAGATACAGCCATTCTTAGCAAGCTTTGGATCCCTGCTTCAGTGCACTATTGTGTTTCAGGATGACACCCCATCCCAATCCTCAGCCTTTTTGCAGATGCTTGACAACTATGGCCTACACATGTGTGTCATTTTACAGTGTCCCAAATTCTGAACACAAATGCTGAACGCTGAAACCCTCTGTGTCCAGAGATGCTAATTCCACAATTTTATGAATCACAGCAGAACAGAACCAAATCTTCACAAAAAATGAATAAAATCCACTAATTTATTGACACAACTGGTTAACCGCTTTCACTTGCTGATATGTGAGCTTCTTCAGAACACTGACAGAAAAAACTGTTACCATTTAAATAACTTAATTGGTGCCAAAAGTGCAACATTTAAAGAAGCCAGCTTCTATTCTTACTAATAATAAACTGAAGTCTTAAAATCCACATTTTTTGCTGTAATAAATACAATTGAATTTGTATAAATTTTTGTTAACACAAACAAATATAATTATGTGTCTGTGTTACAGTTATTAAAAGTACGTTATAAAATCACAAACTAGTTTCAAATAAAAACACTAAGTCCGAATATAAAAAAATTTACAAGCGCGTCCTTGTTGAATACTGATAAAACTAAAGAACTTTTAAGCCGTATGCAAAAAAGGCTTAATTGTAATAACATCATTTAACCCCGGTAATGTGGAGGCATCAGTATATAATTGCCACCATACTTCTTTATATGATAGTGTTCACCTATGATCACCACCCCTAGGGTCCATTGGAACACTATCTAGTATAGCAAATTTAAAATTATGTCTGTCCCCTCATTTTTTTAATGTGCCTATACAAGGCGTTTTTATCATCTTTTGTTCTGATGCTATACAAATGTGCGTAAATATGCCTTTTAAACTTCCTTTCCGTCTTTCCAGTATAGAATCCTGGACAGACCATGCATTTAGCTAGATATATGACCATCATTGTGTTGCAATTAGCTTGTTGAAACCCAATATTCATCCTGTTGACATTTTCCAATGTAATATTATCTTTTTGCAAAATGGCATGACATTGATTACATCTCTCATATTTTTTGGTGTGTGACTTGAAACATTATACAAATAACCTCTCTCAAGGTAAATTTTGATATTACGTCCCATTTTGTAAACAAACCTGGGGCACGTCCCTAAGATGTTGACAATGTCCTGGTCAACTAAAATTATATTCCAATTGTTAACCATGATTTTCTTAATTTTGTCTGCATGTGGGCCGTATTCTAAAACACAAGCTTTACCATAGGTGTTACCTACATCTGTGAGTTTATCGTGTTTGATATCTTTAATGTCTCTGTGGTTATAATTGTAACCTAATAAAGGGATATATCTTTTACCCCATTCATTAATCACTGTTTTACTCACCCTGAACATCATATTGGTGTCATAACCTCTATCACTAAACAAAGAAGTAATGAAGGACACTTCTAACATCTCAGAATATTGTGAGGTCATTCTTATGGTACGTATAAGCTGTCCTTTATAAATGTTAGAAAATTTATTTCTGGGATGGTTACTGGTAAATTCCAAGTAACTGTTGGAAAAAGTGTTTTTCCTGTACAATCTGGATTTAAAACCATTGTCTCCTTTTGAAACATATGTGTCTAAATAGGGAATACCCTCCTGATTGCTGGAATAAGTAAATTTAAGAAAAACACTACTCTGATTAATGTTTTCCAATAAAATAGAAGTACCATCCCATAAAATATATATGTCGTCCAGGTAGTGGGAATAATATTTAATGTGTGTCATGTACTCACTGTTAAAGACATTCTTTACTTCCCAATCTAGCATAACCATATTGGCGTATATGGGAGCGTATGCTGCTCCCATAGCTACGCCTCAGGTTTGCCTAAAATGTTCTCCCTCATAAAAGATATAGTTGTGCTCTAATACTAATGACATCATCTCCATAATGATGCAAGCTACAGCCCATTCAATGTCGGCATACAATCTAATACTATTGGCAAAAGCTTTCATCCCTTCATCTTTGGGAATACAAGAGAATAAATCTATCACGTCTATAGTGACAAACAGTAAATCTTCTTTCCAAAGCTGTACAGGGTAATTTTTTAAAAATTCCCAAGAGTCTTTAACTAAATGGGGAATTTTTTCGTAAATATGTTTAAGATAAACTTCTATGGCAGTGCCCACAGGAAAAACTTTTGATTTGCTACCCGAAGTAATGGGTCTAAAGGGGGGAGTTTCTATGTTCTTATGCACTTTAGGCATCCCAAACAAAGATGCTAATATTGGATGTTCAATCTTAAGAAACTTATAGGTGTCTTCTGTGATTCTTTTATCTATCAAAAATTCTTCCAAGTGCATATCTATGTTTCTGTAAGCTATATTAATTTCGTTCAAGGATACTATTTGATAATTCCCTGATGTATATAGCAAATTGTGCATTTTAGAAGCATATTCCATACTGTCATAAATCACTATACCTCCCCCTTTGTCTGGTTTTATTACTTTAATATTCCTGTCCTTCTTCAATTCTTGTAACACCCTGTATTCATCCTTCGAAAGATTAAAATTAGTCTTTATACCATTAACATTATTCTGTAACTGGTAAATCTGCTGAGTAACTGATTTGTCATATATGGAAATGTTAGAATTCATAGGGGACATAAAGGTGCTCTTCTTTCTCAACACTTTAGATGTTTTCTTTACAGATGTTTGAGAAACTATACTATCCTTAAACATAATAGCCAGATTTAATTTCCTAATATATTTTTTAAATTCATTAAGACAGTCAACTAGTCTGAATTTACTGGCGGGAATGTATTTCATCCCCTTGGAAAGTAAATTAAAGTGGGAGATATGAAGTGGATAGTCAGTATATTTATATATATTGAAATTCCTAAAGGTGTTAACTATACCATCTCTGACTATACTCTCTTCATATTGAACAGGGTTAGTGTGGGTAAATATCTCATTTCCTCCTTCTTGTGAGGGGGTTTCATTTCTCTTGTATACTGATGATAACCTTGATGTTCCTGCTGATTTTGTTTTCTCCAACCCCCCCCCCCATTTCCAATCTCTTTGTTTCCATTTTTTCTCCCCATAATAAAAATGTGAATTTCCGTCCCTTTGATGTATAGGATTATAATTTGTATTAGTAGATGTATTCAAATGTCCATTTTTGACATATTTATCATTATAAGTCCCCTTATTTTTATTCCAAAAATAAACATTGCCCCTATTGTAGTGTTCAGTGTCTCTACATATTTTTCTAAACTTCCGATTGTGTGCTTTTTTGATGTTAAGGTCTGCCATGTTGAACTGTTTGACATACAATTTTTCCCATTTTTGAAACAACAACATCGCAAGGGAAATTTTGAAAAACAGACTTTATGGTGCCAGGAATAGTTTAACCCCAGTTAAGTGGGGGGGGGGGGCTTAGGAGCTCACAAACCGTCCTGGACACAGCAAATCTGTATCTGACCTGCCACAGGAAAGGGGGAAAGCAAGCTTAGAATTTTTTTTTTCCAAATGGAACAGAAGTTAATTCAACGTTAAGAATCTGAGTGGGTTGGCCTTCACAAATGTTCTCTATTAGATTGAGTGAAATAATGACACTAGACTGGGAGGAGTGTCACAGATCAAATATACAGTATGGGCGGGTAACTGCAAAGCCACCAAGTATAAGGACACACAACACTAGGGAGGGTGGGTGGGAAAAATTACAGTTCCTAGCTGTAGCCACTAAAGGAAAGTTTTAAACAGATCAAAGAGCAGACTAGAGAATGCTTTTAACAGACAAAAATGCACAGAAAAGTTCAGATAGAGCAATCGCAAAAAGAAAATACAACTCTCAGTATGAAAAAGCAGTTTACAGTTAAGTAATGTTAAAACAGTTTAAAACAGTACATAAATGCAGTGAAACAATAAAAAAACTTTATAACAGTGCAAAAATATAGTAGATCAACTGTATAGCACAATTATAAGCATTTCAGAAGTGCAATTCAGTGAAATAAGTGTAATGAATAACTTAGCCTGCTCTTGGAATCTTAAGGAATTTCCACTTATGCAATGCAATCCAGAGCCTGACAATACAAGAAGAGCCTTTATAAGACACAGGGTTTATATAGCAGTAAGAATGGAAGAGTTGGGAAGATCAGATTACTCCTCAGCCCCTGCTATTACCCAATCACTCGTACTACAGAAGGTCAGGAGGCCTTGTTACTCTCAATAATGAAGACAATCAGCAAAAAATGGCTGCAAGAAACACAAATAAAACTTCCAGCCTACACAACAGGCCTCTATCAAGATTATGCCACCTGAGCAGAATACATAAACCTCACTTTAAAAGCATAGAAAGAACACCCACAAAGAGAAAATCCAAGTCTCAGTATGAAAAAGCAGTTTACAATTTAGTAATTTAAATAAAAAAAACAATTATAGTAATGCACACTATTAAAGTTCCTAGCTGTAGCCACCAAATGAAACTTTTAAACAGATCAAGAAGCAGCCTAGAGAATGCTTTTAACAGACAAAAATGCACAGAAAAGTTTGGATAGAGCAATCACAAACAGAAAATACAACTCTCAGTATGAAAAAGCAGTTTACAGTTAAGCAATGTTAAAAAAATTTAAAACAGTACATAAATGCAGTGAAACAATAAAAAAGCTTTATAACAGTGCAAAAATATAGTAGATCAACTGTATAGCACAATTATAAGCGTTTCAGAAGTGTAATTCAGTGAAATAAGTATAAGAAATAACTTACCTTGAGAGAGGTTATTTGTATAATGTTTCAAGTCACACACACCAAAAAATGTGGGAGATGTAATCAATGTCATGCCATTTTGCAAGAAGATAATATTACATTGGAAAATGTCAACAGGAAGAACACTGGGTTTCAACAAGGTAATTGCAACACAATGATGGTCATATATCTAGCTAAATGCATGGTTTGTCCAGGATTCTATATTGGAAATACGGAAAGGAAGTTTAAAAGGCGTATTTACGCACATTTGTATAGCATCAGAACAAAAGATGATAAAAACGCCTTGTATAGGCACATTAAAAAAATGGGAGTACAGACATAATTTTAAATTTGCTATACTAGATAGTGTTCCAATGGACCCTAGGGGTGGTGATCGTAGGTGAACACTATCATATAAAGAAGTATGGTGGAAATTATATACTGATGCCTCCACATTACCGGGGTTAAATGATGTTATTGCAATTAAGCCTTTTTTGCATACGGCTTAAAAGTTCTTTAGTTTTATCAGTATTCAACAAAGACGCGCTTGTAAATGTTTTTATATTTGGACTTAGTGTTTTATTTGAAACGAGTTTGTGATTTTATAACATGCAATTTTAATAACTGTAGCACAGACATACATAATTATATTTGTTTTTATTAACAAAAATTTATACAAATTCAATTTTATTTATTGCAGCAAAAAGTGTGGATTTTAAAACTTCAGTTTATTATTAGTAAGAATAGAAGCTGGCTTCTTTAAATGTTGCGCTTTTGGCACAAATTAAGTTATTTAAATGGTAACAGTTTTTTCTGTCAGTGTTCTGAAGAAGCTCGCATATCAGCGAGTGAAAGCACTTAACTAGTTCTGTCAATAAATTAGTGGATTTTATTCATTTTTTGTGAAGATTTGGTTCTGTTCTGCTGTGATTCATAAAATTGTGGAATTAGCATCTCAAGACACAGAGGGTTTCAGCGTTCAGCATTTGTGGTCATTATTTGTTTACTGAACACTTTTGGTTGTTCTTAAATTCTGAACACCATGTGTACCAGCCTAGACCCTGCTAATGAATGGCAAACATATAGGTGTACACTGGCACCAGCAAGGAACAGATGGGGATGGTGGGGCTGAGGTGGGGTGAGGCATTGGTTGTGTGGCATGTGTATCTTAATTGATACTGTCTGTAGGTTTCCAACTTGGTTTTGGTATACCAGTACACATTGCAACTCATGTTTTTGGGGGACTTTTGATGTTATGCATATGCTACCTGTAGAAAGCCCTGGCTGATGTTTCCTGTAGAACTACTGTCCCATCTGATTACCCTAATCCATGGGCCACACTTATGCTGAGTCCAGGTGATTGCCGACACAGGTACTGCACAGCCAGTACTTGCTAGACATTCCTGCAACTCCCTCAGTGTTGTGGCATGTTACTAGGCAGCCTGCATAACCAGTTTGCAACATGTGTCATCATCTGTCTTGGATGGCCATCTGTTTATTTTCTACATTAATCCTGTCCCATACATCCTCGCCACATGCATGACTGTCTGCACTGTTTGCCATTATATATGAAATGATGAAGTAAGGCTACATGTCTAGCTCCTGTGTGCTACCTCTTGGGTATGGAATTCATTCCATGGCTTGTAAGATGTGTGCAAGCCACAGCTGCCTTTGTTGCAGGTAAGTGGGCACATTTGATGGTCAAATGTCTTGGACAGCAGACCATTTCTTGGTGTGACATTGAGGACATGTACTTGCTGGAAGTTCCATACTCATGAAGAGTGAAAGCAGTCAGTACCTCAAAAGCTGCTTCCATAATATGTTATTTGGAGTGTATGCACACATATGCTTCCAGTGTTTGTTAAGGCATGTATTCCCCATATTTGCTGTCCTAACAAAGGATTCCATATTACACATTCATTGCTTATGTTAGGACCACATTACAAGTTGTATGGGTTGTGGAATGCAGTATTGTGATATGCCGTTGTGTAAATCTGTAACAGTTGTCATTATAATAATGGTATATACACTGTTGTAGCACTGCATAAGGGTGATGTTTCAGACATGTCCCTACTGTAGGCCATTTTACCACCATTATGTTCATCCCTGCACACACATCTTGCAATGACAGGTTGTTAGTTATATTGCAGGACTCTTACATACCCTTCAGATACACCACCATGGTGGCCACTGTGATGAAATGCAATTTCATTAACATTATACAAGATAAACATCTCCTTATCACGATGGATGTACAAAGTCTTTTTACTTCAATTCCCGATGATGTTGGGATTGAAGCTATACGTGAATTGCTACAACACACTCACACTGTAAATGGGAATACAACGATTTTAGTTTGTCAACTATTGGAATTGGTACTTAGCAACAATGTGTTTGCATTTGGGGGTGACCTATACCTACAGACTTGTGGTGTGGCTATGGGAACCCCCTGTGCAAACACATATGCTAATTTAGTTGTATATCACTGGGAATTGAACTATGTTTTTCAACATACTTTATTTCATAAAGTTTTAGTCTATAGGCGCTTTGTGGACGACATTTTAATCGTATGGGATGGCTCAGTGGAGGAGTTTCTTACTTTCAAAACATATTTAGAAACTACTACCACGTTTCTTAGATTTTCAGTTGAAACTTCATATTTTTCTGTAAATTTCCTGGATGTTAGTTTAAACATCAGGAAAGGCAGATTAGTATCTACCCTTTATAAGAAAAAATGTTGGAGGAATACAATCCTGAAATATGACAGCATGCATCCGCGTCATACTTTTAAAGGAATACTGAGAAGTCAATTTACTAGATTATGTAAAATATGTACTGACACAGATGATTTAAAAAGAGAAGCTGATAATATGGTAGATATGTTCTTAGAAAGAGGTTACGACTATGATTTGATAATGGAAGTTAGAAATAATATTCTACCACAAGAAAATTTAGCATTGGAAAATATAAAAAATAATTATTGTTTCTCTGGTTTCAAAAGTGATACGTATAATTACAGGGAGAGAGTATCCTTCATTACGACTTATACCAATGATTTTTTGAACATCAGGAAAACACTACTTAATAACTGGAAAGTCCTATTAACAGATGAATTTACAGTGAAAATAGTAGGTGTTACTCCTCATATAACCTATAGGAGCAACAGAAATCTGAAATCCTTACTATGTGATAGACCACCCCAGATAAAACATGATTTGCAGAATTTAAATAATTCCTTTGGAACCTACCCTTGTCAACATTGTAATTATTGTAGGTTCATTACTAAGTTACAAGATTTTACACATCCTGAATTTAATTATGTTTTCAAACCAAGATTTAAAGCTACATGTGATACCTCGGGACTAATTTACTTGGCCACTTGTGAATGCTGTACTGCCTTTTACATACGCCTTACCAAAAGGAAACTTAAAAATAGAATATATAATCACCAGTACGATATTAAAAAGAAAAACGAATTAAACGCTCTAGCTAAACATATAATATCTAATCCATCACATACATTTGTATTTAGAGTGTTGCAAACTGTGGAAGCTAATGTTAGAGGTGGTGACTACATAAATTTGATTGAACTAAATGAATTAAAATGGATTCTTAGACTCAGAGGCCATTGTCCTCCAGGTTTGAACAATTATATTACAATAAGATCTTTTCTTAATAATCGGAGATGATTTTAGAACTTGATGCATAATTATTTATATATTCTGTTTATATATATTCTATTTTTTATCCTAAGGGTTTTATTATACATATATACATGTTTTTATTCTTTGTACTATATTATAGTTACATACTTTTACTTTATCTAGTGGTTTATGGCATTTCCTATTATTGAGCATGTTAAAGCATTATTGAAATGTGGTTCTTTAAGCAAGTTTATAATATATATATCAATTTATTTTATATTTATTTATTTATTTATTTATTCATCTATTTATCTATCAGGTAGATATTTGATTAACTTATATAAATGAATAGATAATAATATTAATTTGTGATTAAATATATGAATTGATATTTTTAGTTTTTTACTGGTTTATGAAATATTTAATATTTAACATCTATATATTTATATATCAGCATATTATGGTAGGATGTATATGCTTTTAGTATTAAAGTTTTGAATAGAAAGGTTACTCTAGATCTCCTTGACATTATAAAAAATATATTGGCTTATTTTATTCCATTTTTTATTTTACTTCTATATTATTCTGTATATATTTTAAGCATATTTATTTATTCATTTGTCTCTATGTATATATATATTTATTATTACTATTTAATACTACTATTTATTATACATCAAATATCATTTTTGAAAGGGTAGAAAAAGAGATGAGTAAATACTATACATGACACTATATAATGTCACACATGGAATAAATGTATATATATCTAAGTGGTTTTAAAATGTGTTTAAATATATGTATGATTCACCGGATTTAAAGTACTTAGTACTTCTGTTTTGGTTTGTATATTGTTCTGTGGCTTTAAAAACTTTTCATTGAGAATGATTTGTTTTAATTAAATTATCAGCTAACTGATTAATTAATTATTCAATTAAATACACGCCTCTTGGCTAAGCCTCCCTATAAATATGCTGTTTGTTTTTAACAATATACTGTCTGAAGAAGCGTATCATAGTATACGCGAAAGCGCTCACCGTTTGTCTTTTTCTTTTCCGAATAAATTGTTTATGCAACGTGGAGAGTCAGAAGTTTTTTGTTCTACACATTATAATAATGGTATATACACTGTTGTAGCACTGCATAAGGGTGATGTTTCAGACATGTCCCTACTGTAGGCCATTTTACCACCATTATGTTCATCCCTGCACACACATCTTGCAATGACAGGTTGTTAGTTATATTGCAGGACTCTTACATACCCTTCAGATACACCACCATGGTGGCCACTGTGATGAAATGCAATTAACAGCAACAATAAGTGAACATGTACTGCATGCATTATTGGTAGGTGTGTTAAATGTGTGCATGGAATATACCATGGCCATAACATGGCCGGTGTATTGGCATACCTGAACAAACACCAAACTCAGCAGCTACAGACTGCTGCCCTGGAGGTATACTAGAGGGGCATACATAGTTGCATGAGAGATGTGATGTCAGTAGCCACAACTGTGGCATTGTTACAGGGTGGGAGCAGCATTACAGTACATCAATAGTACAAACCACACTACTACAGATTATGCACATCTGTTTATTACTACAACTCAGCAACAGACTATATATATTTCATCTCACATATGCATGATTAAACTCTACAGATGAAGATGGATACGTAACAGTTGTCTACTGATGGCATTGTGGCCTTACCTGTATGCTCCTCATCCATTGTGTGGGTCTTGTGTTTGCGGGCAGGTACGTCCCTGAGGCTGGTGAGGGGCTCCTCAGCATGTGTCAGGGGGGCTGGATGGCATGACCCCATCTGTGGCAAGCTGGCACTCCTAATCACAGCAGCATGCCGGCAGTCATGGCGGAGTAGGTCAGTGCACCGATGTTGGACCTGCTCATAACTGTGGTTATGGAGGCTGACATTGTTTACCCTGTGGACAAGATCATTCCACAGGGTGGTCCTGTCCTGCAGATCATGGGCTGTACGTCCAAACAGGGTGTGGCAGAGCGGCACCAGGTATTGAATGATGACATCATTCTCCTGGTGAGTGTAAATTGGTAATCTCTCCCAAGAAATGTTGCCTGAAAGACATAAAGAGGAAAAAAGGTCTGAGGCTCTCATACTGCAAGGGTATAATAGTTGTTAATACATATCTCTGTTTCCCCCCACCATATCTGCAACAGCAATCTGATCACACAACTCAATGGGTATGTTTACAGCAGACGTATTGTTGGGACATATATCGTATTGTACAACAATTTGTGCAATGTGTTTGTAGTCATGTTCCATGCTGACACACTATCATTGGTGGCCTGTTACAAATAATGTCACCTGTATGCCATTATAAGGGCCACTATGGTTCCATATATGCATGTGTTCTGTTTGCTATGTGACTGCTGCAAATCTGGTGTTTTGTGTCAATGGGGATATCTATGCATGCTGTTAGACATAATCCTGGAATGTGTGGACTATTACAACCCACATATGTTCTATAAGTGTGAAACATTAGCATGTTTGGGAAGACAGTTGCCAGCAGAACCACCTCACCCACCTCATCTGGCCATGTTATCATGCCACATCACATCTGGGACCCACACCGGGACCTCATCATCTACTGGTCCTGCACTACCTTCAGGTGGAACCACTTCAGGGGATGGTGTTCACCCCCCCCCCCCCCCGGGAGCACACACAGGCAGGATATTGTCACCCGAAGTCAATTCAATAGTCTGGTGTATAGGGAGCTCCACAGAAAATTGGGGGATGTGCTACACCACCGTGAGGCCCTCAGTACACAATCACAAGGTTCTGCATGCTCCTGCTCAGCCCCCAGCCCAGGCACCTTCAGGGCCATGAAGATGCAGTTATGACTGCCCATGGGTGTGGACCTTGATTCCATTGTTTCCATATGGGGGATCATGAGCTTCCACATTCCAAACACCACTACCCATCCAAGGTGTTTATCCACCACATGTCATATACTACCCCTGTATGCTGTCTTGTCTGTCTTCCAACCCAACCTACCTCCCCAAGTATACCTACTATCCTTCCCCAAAATACCAATGCCACCTTCACAAACAAGGGCAATGTGTTCCCAACATAGATTTCACACCAGACATACCTGTCCATTTTGCACCCACTTACGATATATATATATATATATATATATATATATATATATATATATATATATATATATATATACATATATATATATATATATATATATGTGTGTGTGTGTATATATATATATATATATATATATATATATATATATATATATGTGTGTGTGTGTGTGTGTGTGTGTGTATAGCTATATATTTTGAGTTGTATATATATATATATATATATATATATATATATATATATATATATGTGTGTGTGTGTGTGTGTGTGTGTGTGTGTGTGTGTGTGTGTGTGTGTGCGCGCATGTGTGTGTGTGTGTGTGTGTGTGTGTGTGTGTGTGTGTGTGTGTGTGTCTGTCTGTATATCTGTCACATGTGGGTACAGCCTAACATTAGGGGGGTATATATATAGGGACAGATTGCAGGTAAGCCTATTACACACCTATGGCATTTGTGCATGCTACATTACATGTTAACATGACTGTCCTGCAAGTGGTGGGGTCTAAAACCCCTGTGTCTATCATAACAGCATTACATACACCACCAGCTATTTGCCACACTAATATACATGTCTTGCAGTATAGAACACACACTATGATGGCTTACATCTTGTCATTCAGTGCTAATCTGCACAGTTGACAGGTGTGGCCCACTGCTCACAGGGACAGACACTATTGTCCATAGTAGTTTTTCAGCAGGACATCATTACAACTCCTGATGGTACATACAAATCTTTCCACATTGTCTATCCCATTATTATAGACCAAGTACTACATTCAATTACATGCACATATGTTTCACATACCTGTTGTCGGATTGTTGTCTCTTCCGAATACAGTTTTATGTGTCCCCTTAGTTATGTAGGGTTGTTTGTAGTTTCAGTTGTTGTAGATACTTTTTTTCTTGGTTGTTTGTTTATTCATAGGTTCATAGCTTCATAGGTTCATAGGCTGGTACTAGGCTATTGGCCCTAGGGCCTATACAAGCCTAGCCATAACAATTCCCTGGCTATTTCTTCCCACAATATTTACTTCCCTGGACCCCTGTCTAGCAGGGTGACTGACATGATCCCTGGGGTGAATTTCCTATCTCCCATCCAATCATCAAGGGTCCTTTTGAAGAGGGCCAAAGAGGCAGTCTGCTTGATATGGATGGGAAGTATATTCCAGAGTGTAGGGAGTCTCTGGGTCAGGAACCTATCCCTCCAGCATGTTTTGTTCATTGTGATGACAAGGTTTAGATCCTGTAAGTGTGTGGCTCTGAGGGATTGGGATTTCTTTAAGTGCAGCATGTCCAACAACTCTGGGTTTGACATGGCCTTGTATGCTAAGCAAAGATCACCTCTGAGTAGATGATATGAGACAGAGTATAGCTAAAGTTTTTTTAGACGGTCAGCATAGGACATCTGATTTAGGTCTGTGATTCTTTTAGTGAGGTATTTCTGCGGGCTTTCCAGTTGTTGCAGATGTCTTTAGAGGTACATACCAAACTGGACATTGTATTCTATAATGGGTCTAATGAGGGATGAATACAGTGGGACAATGACCTCCTTTTTTCTGGATGAAACACCCTTAGTGATGAAGTGGGATTTCCTGACTGTTGTGGCAATGTGGTTATCGAAGTGAGGCCACTATGCACCTGTGTCCCTAAGTCTAGAGACTGTTCTCTCTCTCTCTCTCTCTCTCTCTCCACTCCAGGGATTGAGCTGCTTTGAATAGATTGCAGCATGGATTTTGTAGGTGATGCACATGATCAGGTGATGGCTGTTGCACCAATCAGTGTTCACCACTTGCTACCTGCATGCAGCCAGCTGTGTAGTACTTCCAGTTACCACTGTCATGGTAACCCACTACTATAAATTACTAAATCATGTGGGTGTTGTCCCTTTACCTTTTCTGTATGGAGGACATCCTTCCTGTGTTTGGGCAGCAGTGTTACAGACAGCAGGTAGCAATATCTCTTACAACAGGACTTGCAGACACAAGCCAACTACATATTTGTATAAGTTCCAGACCTACGGACAGTGTGAGTAGTGTTTATATGAATTGTATACCACTTGTTATACAGGGTTTATATGTACATACTAGTTTAGCATGGAATGTAGTCTGTCTGCATAGCTCTCAACTGTGGGCCTATCCACATGATGGCCAGAGGATTGGCAGTTATATTTTGTCTGTTCACCATATAGGTCTTGTCTCAGATATATCTGTGGCATTCGGTCTGTTGAGTGCTATCAGTACATGGCTACATCCATTTGTGTTTCTGACTTCATATTCCTGAATAAGGGTATCTTGCAACCAATCCCGTGACACCAGCAACTTTCACAGTGTATAACAATAATATTGCAAATATGACCCTGTGTTCCAGCTTTTGTCCTCCACCAAATACCAGGCTTTGTCCATATGTTATGCAGTAAGAGGTTGTTAAGTAGTGGAATATCATTATGCTGTGCTGGTATTCCTGCCATCATTCCAGTGATGCTGTGGACCCCCACACATATTGTGGAGTAGGATCCATATATATGTGAGCTACAGCTGGACAACACGTGTGTGTCCTTGTACAGTCCAGAGGTCAGTGTATGTATCACTGTTATATGCTCTTGTAAGTCATTCAATGAGGGAGGGGTATGCACCATTTGTAACCTAGGCTGTTACAACATGTGAGGGATATCAGTAGTAAGACATCTTAAGGTATATGGCAGTACATTTTCATACATTTCACCTTGGGAACATTGGTGGCCTAGTGCTTACTGTCTTACAGACAGTTCTGTTTGTCAGTGTAATAGTGATGTTTTAAGTTAAGCAATGTCATGTAACAGATATATCTTTATTGGGACAACTTAATTCTTTTCCCCTATGGGTTGAGTACAGAGTGTATTTGGAGGCTGCTGAACTACATCTGCATTACTTACTGTTGATTGATTCTTATCTTCCAGGCCAGTGTTTCTTTACTGTTGTACTACTTGAAGGCCTTGGCCTGGACAGCAACATATGCTATGCTTTCAGATTACTGTATAAAATGTTTTGCTTGAGAGTTGCATTACTCAGTTAGTATGTATTTCAAACACCTAACTGCTATATGAAATGGCATATACAACTGAAATTGAACACAGATAAACATTTCTTATGTATGCAAACCTGTGTGCGGTGTCACATCCTTTAACTTCTCTGTGGGTATATGTTTCATGCAATAATTGTCTTTTGTATGAGAGAATCAAACACTGTCCATTTTAAAGTGTGGCAACTGTAGGAATACTGGCTGTTAAATATGCTGTGCATCCTCTAAATATGTATCTTCCTATACATATCTGTGAAGGCTGCCAGCCTAGCCAGATAGAATTTTATAGATAATTCTGTCATTTGTAAATATTAATGTAAGCCACAGGCTTGTTGTCTTAAATGGAAAAAATGCTGTTAATAAAATGTAACAATTGTGTACTCTGCTGATCAAGTAAAGCATGTTGTGACCCTTTGATCTAAAGTCAGCTCTGAACTCTGGCCAGTCTACATGAAGACATTCTTTCTATTGCTTTAACCAAGAGTTAAATTGCTAGATTTAAACATGCAAATGTATTTGTATTGCTCTGCTTCTTGACCAGCTGCAAGATAACAAAACGAGATGTTAAGAATGTAAATGTAGTTTCAGTTAGCCTGGGAACCCAGGGAAGTGTGAAGAATGATGTAATGTGAACCAGGAATGTGATTTTAAAAACAGAGAGAATCAGAGTGCATTAAGCATTTTTGTCTTGACCATCCAACTCAGCACTCTGCCTGTGTTCTATATGTAAGTTTATCTTAGATTTGTGTTTTCTCTTAGAAATAGCTAGAAACTATAAAGATTAGACCAAGTGCTTTTCTGTGATGTCAGAGCTGTACTACTGAATTATTTTAAGTATTTCTCTGTGATCTCTGAACTCTTGACTAGCACTGTGTAGTAAAAGTATTGTCTTGTGTTTTGACTATTTGTTATTAAATATTTTTAAAGCCTCTCAACTGTGGCTGTTTTTGTAGAGATAATTTAAGCTGTCTAGAGTACTTGCATGCCTTTGGTAAAATTGTATAAAGCCACTCCAATAGCTTTAGCCATTGGCTATACTACCAATTGGATAATAATATTGCACAGTGATAATTGGACACCCTTTTAAGGGCCTTTGGGTAGCTGATAAATATTACCTGGGTGGCTGCAGTCATTTCTACCATATAGTTTGGGTAAAAGGGGCACAGCTGGTTAACCTGTGCCAGCCTTTCCCATGAGTGTCTGTGTGGTTATATAAACTCTTCTCAAAGTGTGTGTGTGTGTGTGTGTGTGTGTGTGTGTGTGTGTGTGTGTGTGTGTGTGTGTGTGTGTGTGTGTGTGTGTATGTGTGTGCAGGGACATGAAGCACTGGTTGGACATAGAGGGTGCTGGAGATTTTAGCTTGCCCACTAGGCTGAGATCTGTACCCTATAGCCGTGTCTGTGGGGAGTCTTATTGGGGATCTGGAGAGCAAGGGAGCAACCAGCTCTGGACTGACTGTGATCTCTGTGTGCTCTTATGGGAAATTTCACTTTGCTGTGTGTATGTGTTATCCTTTCCTCCTATATGAGATGTCCCTTTCTGGTGTTAGTGGTGAGGATTGAGGCTCCTTGATTGCTGGGCCAAGGCATGGGTGTCACATATTAATTGTTTGGCAGTGGTGAGATATCCACACTACATATTAATTGGTTGACAAATACTAATTGGATTGTAATCGTGTGAGTAGAGAGAATTCCTGTAGCTTGTGTACAGTGAGGTTTGAAGGTGTTTTGTGCTCTAAATCAGCCATGCAGTGAATACTCAGAGCTCAGATCACAATTGTTTTATATCTTTTGTTAGCGTAGTTTGTCAGGGTGAGCAGGCAGCATGTCAGCAGTAGGAGTATGGAAAGCTGACAAGGAGCCAGCTGGTGGAGATGTGCCATGCTAGGGGACTGGTGCATGGAAACCTGACTAATGCAGACCTGATTGCAGCCTTGGTTACAGCTGCATCAGAAAATAGCAATCAGGAGGACAATCAGAGTGGCAGTGGAGATAAAATACCCTCAGAGAATGGACAGCTCAACCTTTCAGCAAAGGACTTAAAAATCTATCTGGAGCTAAATAGACTTGAGTTGGAGGCCAGGCATTTGGAGATAGAAGCCAAGGAAAATAAGTGGCAGAGGAGGCATGAGAGGGAAATGCTGACTCTTCACCAGAATCTTGGAAGTAATGGGGAAGGGAGTAACTGGACTCCAGAAGCACAAAGGGTTAGAAAATTTCTACCGCAGTTTAAAGAGGGGGATAATTTTGATAGTTTCATTCATATGTTTGAGAGGGTATGCAAACAGTATAGTGTTGACCAAAGGCTCTGGGTATGATTCTTGACCCCCTTACTCCAGGGTAAAGCTGTAGCTGTTTTGTCAAAAATGTCTGATGTTGCATGTTTTGATTATACTGCTGTTAAAAATCACTTGTTATAATTGTTTAAGCTAACACCTTAAATGTACAGTAAAAAGTTTTGTGAGCATAGACGCAAGGAAGATAAAAATGTGTGTGAATATGTTGCAGAACTGAGCACCTATTTCCATAGGTGGGTGAGTGGATTTCAGGTCACCACTTTGGAAGGGCTGGCAGACCTTTTGGTGAGGGAACAAGCCCATAGCACTTTGCTTGAGGACATGAGAATCTGGTTAGCTGATAGACAATGTGCTACTTCAGATGAGTTGGGGAAGATGGGAGACCTATACCTGGTAAGCAGGAGATCCCTGTACAGGAAGGGGACCTTCAGTACTGCTCATGGGTCTAATGAAACCCATGGTGGGCAGCACAGACTGCCCCAACAGAATCTGCCAGTAGAAGGGGAAGCCACTAGCCAGGTACACGTCCAGGAGCTAGGTTAAATGTTTTGAATGTGACCAGTGGGGCCATGTGGCATATAGGTGTCCACAGAGGGAAGGTGGGGAACTAAAGGTGAGGGAGTCAGTAAGTGGGAAAGACAAAATGTGAATAGTAGGTTTTCTTGAGACAAGAGGAGTACTAAACTACCATCCTGCAGATCTTCTGAGAGGGAAGGATTTAGATAACGCAGAACCATGTGCTTATGCAGTTACACGCAGTCTGGCTAGGAGACAAACATGTGAGTCTGGTAGCCTGGGGGAGACCCAGACAGATTGCATACTTACAGCTAGGACTGGTAAGGTGGTTACTTCAGGGAGGGAGCTACTCTGCAGTAGTGAGACTGAAGGTGAGCCTCAGCTGCTTGTGGGTACTGATGTTCCCTTGGTCAGAGTGACTGCAAAGGTAGAGTTGAGTAGTAGTACCTAGGCTGACAGTGAGGCACCACTGTCAGAGGATGCCAGACTTCCTGTGGAAGGGAATCTAGGATGGGTTACAAGGAGAGTGCTGAGACAGGCTAAGCTCTCAGATCCTACATTGCAAAGCCTGAGGCAGGTGGCAAGAGAGGCACCTGATTCTCAAGGAAAGGTTGGTAGTGCCTAGAGCCTACCATCTGGCCCTTCTAGCCATAGCCCATGCTATTCCCTTTGCAGGTCATATGGGCATAACACGTACAAAGAAGCATATTATGCAGAGCTTCTATTGGCCTGAAAATTCCAGCGATGTAACAGGTTACTGCAGGACCTGTGAGCAGTGCAAAATGTAGGCAAGGTAAAAGATAAAGTGAGAGCTCTTTTGATGCCTTTGCCTGTGATTGAGGAGCCATTTCAGAGGGTTGCTATGAAAATTGTGGGTTCTCCGAGTACCCCAATTTCCACCGGGAAAAAGTATATCCTAGTGGTAGTGGATTATGCTACATGATACCCTGAGGCAGTGGATTTGTCCTCCATTGAGGCATAGAAGGTGGCAAATGCTTTGTTAGAGATTTTCAGCAGGGTAGGTTTCCCAAAAGAAATACTGACTGACAGAAGTATCAATTTCATGTCAGACCTGCTGGCTTGTCTGTGGAAGTCCTGTGGGGTGAAGCACATGAAGACCCCTCCTACCATCTTTAGACTAATGGTCTTGTTGAGAGGTTAAACTCTACAATCAAGTCCATGCTACAGGCATTTGCAGATCCATTTAAGGGAGAGTAGAACAAATATTTGCCCCATCTGTTGTTTGTTTACAGAGAGGATCCCCTGGAATCCATAGATTTTCATTTGCCCCCATCTCAAGTTGTTTGTTTACAGAGAGGTCCCTGGG
>NC_056730.1:1082953535-1082972100 GCF_019279795.1 Protopterus annectens | reverse complement strand
CCTTTTTTTTTTTTTTTGGGTTAAGGGTTTTCAGGCACAGGTCACCTCTGAGCAGGCGGTATCTGCGACCAGATAGAGCTGGGTTTCTTCAGTCTGGTGACATATGACAGTTTTGAGTCCTTTATCCTTTTTGGTGAGGAACTTTGGGGTCTCAATTGCTGCAGGTGTCGGGTGGGGAATACATCCCGAATGGGGCATTGTACTCGATCCATTGGTCTGATAAGTGAAGAAGTACAGGGGAACAATGACCTCACTTGATCCTGGATGGCAAGATCCCCGCGCTTCATGATCAGAACAGGCAATGTGAAGGTCTTCCCTTCTAACCACTTTAGCGTGTGAGTGTCGAAAGACAGGCCACACTGTCAACCCTGGGTCCCCGAGGTCCCCTGATAACCTCTTCTGTGGCAATGGATTGCTTACCTATATGGTAGCTTGGGGTAACCTTGTTGTTTTTCGAAGAGGTATGACTATACATTTTGGCATTTAACTTCAGGCCATGGCTCTGGCACCAGTTATCAGTTTCCGTGTGAGACCCTTCTGAAGGATATCTGTTAATCCAGATGTTGCTTCCACTAAGGCACCAGTTTTTTGATCATCTACCAAACTGTCTTCATGAATCCTCCTATGTTTGCCTGTACTTTTGGTAAGAATGCGAACAATAGGGGCCCGAGACTAAGCCCTGTGGGACACCACTTGTGACCGGCAGGTTGACATGGCGTAGCCAGCAACTCTAACCCTGTTTAGCCGGTTTGCAACCCATCTTGTGACATATGGGTTTATTTAAGATTGGTAAGTTTCCTCCTATAATACCGGTGGGGTATTGTGTCGAAAACTTTTGCAAGGTCAAGGGTAGGCTGTATGGACTGCCTTTCCCTCATCAATAGCCTTGGTGACTGTTTGAAGTCGACCAAGTTCAGCATGATCTGCCCTTGACAAAGCCAAACTGGAGTCCGGGTCCAATGTCTTACGTCCCCTATGTCTTTGTTTGTGGTTGTTGCTTGGTCCTCCTCCGCCTTTGCAGACCAGGCTTGATGGCTTATGGGGTGCTGGTAATTACCAGGGTCGTGAAATTTTTGCCGCCTTTGTGGAGTGGGACCACAGTTGCCGTCACGCCACTCCTTGGGCGTGTCCTGTGGTGAGCTAGATTAAACAGCTGCCTGCCCCTTATGTCACCGGGTTTAGTTCCTCGTTGAGTTTCGCTGAATTGCAGTTCCTGAAGCGCTAATTGCAGTTCTGAGCACTTTATATTGCACTTCTGAAAATGCTTATAATTGTGCTATACAGTTGATCTACTATATATTTTCCACTGTTATAAAGCTGTTTCTTATTGTTTCACTGCATTTATGTACTGTTTTAAACTGTTTTAACATTATTTAACTGTAAACTGCTTTTTCATACTGGAGTTGTATTTTCTGTTTGTGATTGCTCTATCCAAACTTTTCTTTGCATTTTTGTCTGTTAAAAACATTCTCTAGTCTGCTCCTTGACCTGTTTAAAACTTTCATTTAGTGGCTGTTGCTAGGAACTGTAATAGTGTGCATTACTCTAACTGTTTTTTTATTTAAATTACTAAATTGTAAACTCCTTTTTCATACTGAGACTTGGATTTTCCCTTTGTGGGTGTACTTTCCATGCCTTTAAAGTGAGGTTTCTGTGCTCTGCTCTGGTGGCATAATCTTGATAGAGGCCTGTTGTGTAGGCTGGAAGTTTTGTTTGTGTTTCTGGCAGCCATTTTCTGCTGATTGTCTTCATTATTGAGAATAACAAGGCCTTCTGACCTACTTTAGTACGAGTGATTGGGTAATAGCAGGGGCTGAGGAGTAATCTGATCTTCCCAACTCTTCCATTCTTACTGCTACAAAAACCATGTGTCTTATAAAGGCTCTGTGTGTATTGTCAGGCTCTGGATTGCATTGCATAAGTGGAAATTCCTTAAGATTTCAAGAGCAGGCTAAGTTATTTCTTACACTTATTTCACTGAATTGCACTTCTGAAACGCTTATAATTGTGCTATACAGTTGATCTACGATATTTTTGCACTGTTTAAAAGCTTTTTTATTGTTTCACTGCATTTATGTACTGTTTTAAACTGTTTTAACATGTCTTAACTGTAAACTGCTTTTTCATACTGAGAGTTATATTTTCTGTTTGTGATTGCTCTATCCGAACTTTTCTGTGCATTTTTGTCTGTTAAAAGCATTCTCTAGTCTGCTCCTTGATCTGTTTAAAACTTTCATTTTTTGGCTACAGCTAGGAACTGTAATAGTGTGCATTACTATAATTGTTTTTTTTTATTTAAATTACTAAATTGTAAACTTCTTTTTCATATGGAGACTTAGATTTATTCTTTGTGGGTGTTCCTTCTATGCTTTTAAAGTGAGGTTTCTGTGTTCTGCTCATGTGGCATAATCTTGATAGAGGCCTGTGTAGGCTGGAAGTTTTGTTTCTGTTTCTGGCAGACATTTTCTGCTGATTGTCTTAGATATTGAGAGTAACAAGGCCTCCTGACCTACTGTAGTACGAGTGATTGGGTAATAGCAGGGGCTGAGGAGTAATCTGATTTTCCCAACTCTTCCATTCTTACTGCTATATAAACCCTGTGTTTTATGGAGGCTCTGCTTGTATTGTCAGGCTCTGAATTGCATTGCATAAGTAAAAATTCCTTAAGATTCCAAGAGCAGGCTAAGTTATTTCTTACACTTATTTCACTGAACTGCACTTCTAAAACACTTATAATTGTTCTATACAGTTGATCTACTATATTTGTGCACTGTTATAAAGCTTTTTTATTGTTTCACTGCATTTATGTACTGTTTTAAACTGTTTTAACATTACTTAATTGTAAACTGCTTTTTCATACTGAGAGTTGTATTTTCTGTCTGTGATTGCTCTATCCGAACATTTCTGTGCATTTTTGTCTGTTAAAAGCATTCTCTAGCCTGCTCCTTGATCTGTTGAAAACTTTCATTTAGTGGTTACACCTAGGACTTGTAATAGTGTGCATTACTATCTGTGTTTTTGGTTTATTTAAATTACTAAATTGTAAACTGCTTTTTCATACTGAGACTTGGATTTTCTCTTTGTGGGTGTTCTTTCTATGCTTTTAAAGTGAGGTTTCTGTGTTCTGCTCAGGTGACATAATCTTGATAGAGGCCTGTTGTGTAGGCTGGAAGTTTTGTTTGTGTTTCTGGCAGCCATTTTCTGCTGATTGTCTTCATTATTGAGAGTAACAAGGCTTCCTGACCTTCTGTAGTATGAGTGATTGGGTAATAGCAGGGGCTGAGGAGTAATCTGATCTTCCCAACTCTTCCATTCTTACTGCTATATAAACCCTGTGTCTTATAAAGGCTCTGCTTGTATTGTCAGGCTCTGGATTGCATTGCATAAGTGGAAATTCCTTAAGATTCAAGAGCAGGCTAAGTTATTTCTTACACTTATTTCACTGAATTGCACTTCTGAAACACTTATAATTGTGCTATACCATTGATCTAATATATTTTTGCTCTGTTATAAAGATTGTTTCAATGCATTTATGTACTGTTTTAAACTGTTTTAACATTACTTAATTTCATACTGAGAGTTGTATTTTCTGTTTGTGATTGCTCTATACTTTTCTTTGCATTTTGTCTCTTAAAGCAATTCTGAAGAGTGCTCCTTGATCTCCTTAAAACTTTCATTTAGTGGCTACAGCTAGGAACTGTAATAGTGTGCATAACTATAATTGTTTTTTTTATTTAAATTACTAAATTGTAAACTGCTTTGTCATACTGTGACTTGGATTTTCTCTTTGCGGGTGTTCTTTCTATTGCTTTCAAAGTGAGGTTTCTGTGTTCTGCTCAGGTGGCATAATCTTGCTAGAGGCCTGTTGTGTAGGCTGGAAGTTTTGTTTGTGTTTCTGGCAGCCATTTTCTGCTGATTGTCTTCATTATTGAGAGTAACAAGGCCTCCTGACCATCTGTAGTATGAGTGTTTGGGTATAGCAGGGGCTGAGGAGTAATCTGATCTTCCCAACTCTTCCATTCTTACTGCTATATAAACCCTGTGTCTTATAAAGGCTCTGCTTGTATTGTCAGGCTCTGGATTGCATTGAATAAGTGGAAATTCCTTCAGATTCCAAGAGCAGGCTATGTTATTTCTAACACTTATAGGTTCATAGGTTCATAGGTTTATACTAGGCTATCTGCCCTAAGGCATTTTAAGCCTAGCCCAAAGTTTTGTGGCTTACGCCACCACTTATTTTAAAAAATACTGTGCCCATTAGTTTGTTGTGCCTCTGTCCAGCAGTGACACAGAGATGATTCCTGGGGTAAACCTACGATCTCCCATCCACCGGTCAAGATTTCTCTTGAACAGAGCCAGCGAGGTGCTCTGCCTCAAATGGACAAGGATTTTATTCCACAGCATAGGGAGTCTCTGGGTGACAAATCTATCCCTCCAGCATGTCCTATTTTTATCCGTGCTAAGATTTAAGTCGCTTGCTCTAGTGGATCTGGTAGATTTGGATTTTTTTGAGGTGGAGCATGTCCATTAATTCCGGGTTGGACATGGCCTTGTATGTCAGGCACAGGTCACCTCTGAGCAGGCGGTATGCGACTGAATAGAGCTGGAGTTTCTTCAGTCTGGCGGCATATGACAGATTTTGGAGTCCCTTTATCCTTTTGGTGAGGAACTTTTGGGGTCTCTCCAATTGCTGCAGGTGTCGGGTGAGATACATCGAATGGGGCATTGTACTCGATCATTGGTCTGATAAGTGAAGAGTACAGGGGAACAATGACCTCACTTGATCTGGATGTGAATCCCTTCATGATCAGGTGGGCAATGTAGAAGGTCTTTCTAACCACTTTAGCAATGTGAGTGTCAAAAGAAAGGCCACTGTCAACCTGGGTCCCCAGGTCCCTGATAACCTCTTCTGTGCTTAATGGATTGCCACCTATATGGTAGCTTGGGGTTACCTTGTTTTTCCCGAAGGGTATGACTATACATTTTTTGGCATTTAACTTCAGGCCATGGCTCTGGCACCAGTTATCAGTTTCCGTGAGACCCCTCTGAAGGATATCTGTGTCCGATGTACTTTCCACTAAGGCACCCAGTTTGCAGTCATCTGCAAACTTTGTCAGCCATAGTCCTCCTATGTTTGCCTGTACTTTTGAGAAGTAGATGCCGAACAATAGGGGGCGAAGGACTGAGCCCTGTGGGACACCACTTGTGACCGGCTTGGAGTCTGACATGGCGCCAGCAACTCTAACCCTGTTTAGCCAGTTTGCAACCCATCTTGTGACATATGGGTTTACATTTAAGCTGGTAAGTTTCTCTATAATACCCGAGTGGGGTATTGTGTCGAAAGCTTTTGCAAGGTCAAGGTAGGCTGTATGGACTGCCTTTCCCTCATCAATGGCCTTGGTGACTGTTTTGAAGAAGTTGACCAAGTTCAAAAGGCATGATCTGCCCTTGACAAAGCCAAACTGGGTCGGGTCCAATGTCTGCAAGTCCCCTATGTCTTTGTTTATGAGTTCCATTATGATCCTCTCCATAGCTTTGCAGACCAGGCTTGTTAAGCTTATGGGGTGGTAATTACCAGGGTCCGTAGAGGTACCGCCTTTGTGGAGTGGGACCACAGTTGCCGTCACAACTCTTCCTTTCTTAATGCTATATAAACCCTGTGTCTTATAAATGGTCTGCTTGTATTGTAAGGCTTTGGATTGCATTGCTTAAGTGGAAATTCCTTAAGATTCCAAGAACAGGCTAAGTTATTTCTTACACTTATTTCACTGAATTGCACTTCTGAAACGCTTATAATTGTGCTATACAGTTGATCTACGATATTTTTGCACTGTTTAAAAGCTTTTTTATTGTTTCACTGCATTTATGTACTGTTTTAAACTGTTTTAACATTTCTTAACTGTAAACTGCTTTTTCATACTGAGAGTTATATTTTCTGTTTGTGATTGCTCTATCCGAACTTTTCTGTGCATTTTTGTCTGTTAAAAGCATTCTGTAGTCTGCTCCTTGATCTGTTTAAAACTTTCATTTAGTGGCTACAGCTAGGAACTTTAATAGTGTGCATTACTATAATTGTTTTTTTATTTAAATTACTAAATTGTAAACTGCTTTTTCATACTGAGACTTGGATTTTCTCTTTGTGGGTGTTCTTTCTATGCTTTTAAAGTGAGGTTTCTGTGTTCTGCTCAGGTGGCATAATCTTGATAGAGGCCTGTTGTGTAGGCTGGAAGTTTTGTTTTTGTTTCTGGCAGCCATTTTCTGCTGATTGTCTTCATTATTGAGAGTAACAAGGCCTCCTGAACTTCTGTAGTACGAGTGATTGGGTAATATCAGGGGCTGAGGAGTAATCTGATCTTCCCACCTCTTCCATTCTTACTGCTATATAAACCATATGTCTTATAAAGGCTCTCCTTGTATTGTCAGGCTCTGGATTGCATTGCATAAGTGGAAATTCCTTAAGATTCCAAGAGCATGCTAAGTTATTTCTTACACTTATTTCACTGAATTGCACTTCTGAAACACTTATAATTGTGCTATACAATTGATCTACTATATTTTTTCACTATTATACAGCTTTTTATTGCTTCACTGCATTTATGTACTGTTTTAAACTGTTTTAACATTACTTAACTGTAAACTGCTTTTTCATACTGAGAGTTATATTTTCTGTTTGTGATTGCTCTATCCGAACTTTTCTGTGCATTTTTGTCTGTTAAAAGCATTCTCTAGTCTGCTCCTTGATCTGTTTAAAACTATCATTTAGTGGCTACAGCTAGGAACTGTAATAGTGTGCATTACTATAATTGTTTGTTTTATTTAAACTACTAAATTGTAAACTGCTTTTTCATACTGAAACTTGGATTTTCTCTTTGTGGGTGTTCTTCTATGCTTTTAAAGTGAGGTTTCTGTGTTCTGCTCAGGTGTCATAATCTTGATAGAGGCCTGTTGTGTAGGCTGGAAGTTTTGTTTGTGTTTCTGGCAGCCATATTCTGCTGATTTTCTTCATTACTGAGAGTAACAAGGCCTCCTGACCTTCTGTAGTACGAGTGATTGGGTAATAGCAGGGGCTGAGGAGTAATCTGATCTTCCCAACTTTTCCATTCTTACTGCTATATAAACCATGTGTCTTATAAAGGCTCTGTTTGTATTGTCAGGCTGTGGATTGCATTGCATAAGTGGAAATTCCTTAAGATTCCAAGAGCAGGCTAAGTTATTTCTTACACTTATTTCACTGAATTGCACTTCTGAAACACTTATCATTGTGCTATACAGTTGATCTACTATATTTTTATTCTGTTATAAAGCTTTTTTTATTGTTTCAATGCATTTATGTACTGTTTTAAACTGTTTTAACATTACTTAAGTGTAAAATGCTTTTTCATACTGATAGTTGTATTTTCTGTTTGTGATTGCTCTATCCGAACTTTTCTGTGCATTTTTGTCTGTTAAAAGCATTCTGTAGTCTGCTCCTTGATCTCCTTGAAACTTTCATTTAGTGGCTACAGCTAGGAAATGTAATGGTGTGCATTACTATAATTGTTTTTTTTTATTTAAAATTACTGAATTGTAAACTGCTTTTTCATACTGAAACTTGTTTTTTCTCTTTGTGGGTGTTCTTTCTATGCTTTTAAAGTGCGGTTTCTGTGTTCTTCTCAGGTGTCATAATCTTGATAGAGGCCTGTTGTGTAGGCTGGAAGTTTTGTTTGTGTTTCTGGCAGCCATTTTCTGCTGATTGTCTTCATTATTGAGAGTAACAAGGCTTCCTGACCTTCTGTAGTATGAGTGATTGGGTAATAGCAGGGGCTGAGGAGTAATCTGATCTTCCCAACTCTTCCATTCTTACTGCTATATAAACCCTGTGTCTTATAAAGGCTCTGCTTGTATTGTCAGGCTCTGGATTGCATTGCATAAGTGGAAATTCCTTAAGATTCCAAGAGCAGGCTAAGTTATTTCTTACACTTATTTCACTGAATTGCACTTCTGAAACACTTATAATTGTGCTATACCATTGATCTAATATATTTTTGCTCTGTTATAAAGCTTTTTTTATTGTTTCAATGCATTTATGTACTGTTTTAAACTGTTTTAACATTACTTAACTGTAAAATGCTTTTTCATACTGAGAGTTGTATTTTCTGTTTGTGATTGCTCTATCCAAACTTTTCTTTGCATTTTTGTCTCTTAAAGGAATTCTGTAGAGTGCTCCTTGATCTCCTTAAAACTTTCATTTAGTGGCTACAGCTAGGAACTGTAATAGTGTGCATAACTATAATTGTTTTTTTTATTTAAATTACTAAATTGTAAACTGCTTTTTCATACTGTGACTTGGATTTTCTCTTTGCGGGTGTTCTTTCTATGGTTTTAAAGTGAGGTTTCTGTGTTCTGCTCAGGTGGCATAATCTTGCTAGAGGCCTGTTGTGTAGGCTGGAAGTTTTGTTTGTGTTTCTGGCAGCCATTTTCTGCTGATTGTCTTCATTATTGAGAGTAACAAGGCCTCCTGACCTTCTGTAGTATGAGTGTTTGGGTAATAGCAGGGGCTGAGGAGTAATCTGATCTTCCCAACTCTTCCATTCTTACTGCTATATAAACCCTGTGTCTTATAAAGGCTCTGCTTGTATTGTCAGGCTCTGGATTGCATTGAATAAGTGGAAATTCCTTCAGATTCCAAGAGCAGGCTATGTTATTTCTAACACTTATAGGTTCATAGGTTCATAGGTTTATACTAGGCTATCTGCCCTAAGGCATTTATAAGCCTAGCCCAAAGTTTTGTGGCTTACGCCACCACTTATTTTAAAAAATACTGTGCCCATTAGTTTGTTGTGCCTCTGTCCAGCAGTGACACAGAGATGATTCCTGGGGTAAACCTACGATCTCCCATCCACCGGTCAAGATTTCTCTTGAACAGAGCCAGCGAGGTGCTCTGCCTCAAATGGACAAGGATTTTATTCCACAGCATAGGGAGTCTCTGGGTGACAAATCTATCCCTCCAGCATGTCCTATTTTTATCCGTGCTAAGATTTAAGTCGCTTGCTCTAGTGGATCTGGTAGATTTGGATTTTTTGAGGTGGAGCATGTCCATTAATTCCGGGTTGGACATGGCCTTGTATGTCAGGCACAGGTCACCTCTGAGCAGGCGGTATGCGACTGAATAGAGCTGGAGTTTCTTCAGTCTGGCGGCATATGACAGATTTTGGAGTCCCTTTATCCTTTTGGTGAGGAACTTTTGGGGTCTCTCCAATTGCTGCAGGTGTCGGGTGAGATACATCCCGAATGGGGCATTGTACTCGATCATTGGTCTGATAAGTGAAGAGTACAGGGGAACAATGACCTCACTTGATCTGGATGTGAATCCCTTCATGATCAGGTGGGCAATGTAGAAGGTCTTTCTAACCACTTTAGCAATGTGAGTGTCAAAAGAAAGGCCACTGTCAACCTGGGTCCCCAGGTCCCTGATAACCTCTTCTGTGCTTAATGGATTGCCACCTATATGGTAGCTTGGGGTTACCTTGTTTTTCCCGAAGGGTATGACTATACATTTTTTGGCATTTAACTTCAGGCCATGGCTCTGGCACCAGTTATCAGTTTCCGTGAGACCCCTCTGAAGGATATCTGTGTCCGATGTACTTTCCACTATGGCACCCAGTTTGCAGTCATCTGCAAACTTTGTCAGCCATAGTCCTCCTATGTTTGCCTGTACTTCTGAGAAGTAGATGCCGAACAATAGGGGGCGAAGGACTGAGCCCTGTGGGACACCACTTGTGACCGGCTTGGAGTCTGACATGGCGCCAGCAACTCTAACCCTGTTTAGCCAGTTTGCAACCCATCTTGTGACATATGGGTTTACATTTAAGCTGGTAAGTTTCTCTATAATACCCGAGTGGGGTATTGTCGAAAGCTTTTGCAAGGTCAAGGTAGGCTGTATGGACTGCCTTTCCCTCATCAATGGCCTTGGTGACTGTTTCGAAGAAGTCGACCAAGTTCAAAAGGCATGATCTGCCCTTGACAAAGCCAAACTGGGTCGGGTCCAATGTCTGCAAGTCCCCTATGTCTTTGTTTATGAGTTCCATTATGATCCTCTCCATAGCTTTGCAGACCAGGCTTGTTAAGCTTATGGGGTGGTAATTACCAGGGTCCGTAGAGGTACCGCCTTTGTGGAGTGGGACCACAGTTGCCGTACGCCACTCCTTGGGCACGTATCCTGTGGTAAGGCTAAGATTAAACAGCTGCCTTATATGCGGGTTTAGTTCCTCGTTGAGTTTCGCTGAATTGCAGTTCTGAAACACTTATAATTGCAGTTCTGAAACACTTATAATTGTGCTATACAGTTGATCTACTATATTTTGCACTGTTATAAAGCTTTTTTTATTGTTTCACTGCATTTCTGTACTGTTTTAAACTGTTTTATCATTACTTAACTGCAAAACGCTTTTTCATACTGAGAGTAGTATTTTCTGTTTGTGATTGCTCTATCCGCACTTTTCTGTGCATTTTTGCCTGTTAAAAGCATTCTGTAGTCTGCTCCTTGATCTCGTTAAAACTTTCATTTAGTGGCTACAGCTAGGAACTGTAATAGTGTGCATTACTATAATTATTTTTTTTATTTAAATTATTAAATTGTAAACTGCTTTTTCATACTTAGACTTGGATTTTCTCTTTGTGGGTGTTCTTTCTATGCTTTTAAAGTCAGGTTTCTGTGTTCTGCTCAGATGGCATAATCTTGATAGAGGCCTGTTGTTTAGGCTGGAAGTTTTGTTTGTGTTTCTGGCAGCCATTTTCTGCTAAATTGTCTTCATTATTGAGAGTAACAAGGCCTCTTGACCCTCTGTAGTACGAGTGATTGATTAATAGCAGGGGCTGAGGAGTAATCTGATCTTCCCAACTCTTCCATTCTTACTGCTATATAAACCCTGTGTCTTATAAAGGCTCTGCTTGTATTGTCAGGCTCTGGATTGCATTGCATAAGTGGAAATTCCTTAAGATTCCAAGACCAGGCTAAGTTATTTCTTTCACTTATTTCACTGAATTGCACTTCTGAAATGCGTATAATTGTGCTATACAGTTGATCTACTATATGTTTGCACTGTTATTAAGCTTTTTTTATTGTTTCACTGCATTTATGTACTGTTTTAAACTGTTTTAACATTACTTAAGTGTAAACTGCTTTTTCATACTGAGAGTTATATTTTTTGTTTGTGATTGCTCTATCCAAACTTTTCTGTGCATTTTTGTCTGTTAAAAGCATTCTCTAGTCTGCTCCTTGATCTGTTTAAAACTTTCATTTAGTGGCTACAGCTAGGATCTGTAATAGTGTGTATTACTATAATTTTTTTTATTTAAATTACTAAATTATTAACTGCTTTTTCATACTCAGACTTGGATTTTCTCTTTGTGGGTGTTCTTTCTATGCTTTTAAAGTGAGGTTTCTGTGTTCTGCTCAGGTTGCATAATCTTGATACAGGCCTGTAGTGTAGGCTGGAAGTTTTGTTTGTGTTTCTGGCAGCGATTTTCTGCTGGTTGTCTTCATTATTGAGAGTAACAAGGCCTCCTGACCTTCTTTAGTATGAGTGATTGGGTAATAGCAGGGGTTAAGGAGTAATCTGATCTTCCCAACTCTTCCTTTCTTAATGCTATATAAACCCTGTGTCTTATAAATGGTCTGCTTGTATTGTAAGGCTTTGGATTGCATTGCTTAAGTGGAAATTCCTTAAGATTCCAAGAGCAGGTTAAGTTATTTCTTACAGTTATTTCACTGAATTGCACTTCTGAAATGCTTATAATTGTGCTATACAGTTGATTTATCATATTTTTGCCCTGTTATAAAGCTTTCTTATTGTTTCACTGCATTTATGTACTGTTTTAAACTGTTTTAACATTACTGAACAGTAAAGTGCTTTTTCATACTGAGAGTTGTATTTTCTGTTTGTGATTACTCTATCCAAACTTGTTTGTGCATTTTTGTCTGTTAAAAGCATTCTCTAGTCTGCTCCTTGATCTGTTTAAAACTTTCATTTAGTGGCTACAGCTAGGAACTGTAATAGTGTGCATTACTATAATTGTTTTTTTATTTAAATTACTAAATTGTAAACTGCTTTTTCATACTGAGACTTGGATTTTCTCTTTGTGGGTGTTCTTTCTATGCTTTTAAAGTGAGGTTTCTGTGTTCTGCTCAGGTGACATAATCTTGATAGAGGCCTGTTGTGTAGGCTGGAAGTTTTGTTTGTGTTTCTGGCAGCCATTTTCTGCTGATTGTCTTCATTATTGAGAGTAACAAGGCCTCCTGACCATCTGTAGTATGAGTGATTGGGTAATAGCAGGGGCTGAGGAGTAATCTGATCTTTCCAACTCTTCCATTCTTACTGCTATATAAAACTTGTGTCTTATAAAGGCTCTGCTTGTATTGTCAGACTCTGGATTGCATTGCATAAGTGGAAATTCCTTAAGATTTCAAGAGCAGGCCAAGTTATTTCTTACACTTATTTCACTGAATTGCACTTCTGAAATGCTTATAATTGTGCTATACAGTTGATCTACTATATTTTTGCACTGTTATAAAACTTGTTTTATTATTTCACTGCATTTATGCACTGTTTTAAACTGTTTTAACATTACTTAACTGTAAATTGCTTTTTCATACTGAGAGTTGTATTTTCTGTTTGTGATTGCTCGATCCAAACTTTTCTGTGCATTTTTGTCTGTTAAAAGCATTCTCTAGTCTGCTCCTTGATTTGTTTAAAACTTTCATTTAGTGGCTACAGCTAGGAACTTTAATAGTGTGCATTACTATAATTGTTTTTTTATTTAAATTACTAAATTGTAAACTGCTTTTTCATAGTGAGACTTAGATTTTCTCTTTGTGGGTGTTCTTTCTATGCTTTTAAAGTGAGGTTTCTGTGTTCTGCTCAGGTGGCATAATCTTGATAGAGGCCTGTTGTGTAGGCTGGAAATTTTGTTTGTGTTTCTGGCAGCCATTTTCTGCTGATTGTCTTCATTATGAAGAGTAACAAGGCCTCCTGAACTTCTGTAGTACGAGTGATTTGGAAATAGCAGGGGCTGATGAGTAATCTGATCTTCCCAACTCTTCCATTGTTACTGCTATATAAACCATGTGTCTTATAAAGGCTCTGTGTGCATTGTCAGGCTCTGGATTGCATTGCATAAGTGGAAATTCCTTAAGATTCCAAGAGCAGGCTAAGTTATTTCTTACACTTATTTCACTGAATTGCACTTCTGAAATGCTTATAATTGTGCTATACAGTTGATCTACTATATTGTTGCACTGTTATAAAGCTTTTTTTATTGTTTCACTGCATTTATGTACTGTTTTAAACTGTTTTAACATTACTTATCTGAAAACTGCTTTTTCGTACTGAGAGTTATATTTTCTGTTTGTGATTGCTCTATCCGAACTTTTCTGTGCATTTTTGTCTGTTAAAAGCATTCTCTAGTCTGCTCCTTGATCTGTTTAAAACTTTCATTTTTTGGCTACAGCTAGGAACTGTAATAGTGTGCATTAGTATAATTGTTTTTTTTTATTTAAATTACTAAATTGTAAACTGCTTTTTCATACGGAGACTTGGATTTATTCTTTGTGGGTGTTCTTTCTATGCTTTTAAAGTGAGGTTTCTGTGTTCTGCTCACGTGGCATAATCTTGATAGAGGCCTGTTGTGTAGGCTGGAAGTTTTGTTTGTGTTTCTGGCAGACATTTTCTGCTGATTGTCTTAGATATTGAGAGTAACAAGGCCTCCTGACCTACTGTAGTACGAGTGATTGGGTAATAGCAGGGGCTGAGGAGTAATCTGATCTTCCCAACTCTTCCATTCTTACTGCTATATAAACCCTGTGTCCTCTAAAGGCTCTGCTTGTATTGTCAGGCTCTGGATTGCATTGCATAAGTGGAAATTCCTTAATATTCCAAGAGCAGGTGAAGTTATTTCTTACACTTATTTCACTGAATTGAACTTCTGAAATGCTTATAATTGTGCTATACAGTTGATCTACTATATTTTTGCACTGTTATAAAGCTTTTTTTATTATTTTACTGCATTTATGTGCTGTTTTAAACTGTTTTAACATTACTTAACTGTAAACTGCTTTTTCATACTGAGAGTTGTATTTTCTGTTTGTGATTGCTCTATCCAAACTTTTCTGTGCATTTTTGTCTGTTAAAAGCATTCTCTAGTCTGCTTCTTGATATGTTTATAACTTTCATTTAGTGGCTACAACTAGGAACTGTAATAGTGTGCATTACTATAATTGTTTTTTTTTTATTTAAATTACTAAATTGTAAACTGCTTTTTCATACTGAGACTTGGATTTTCTTTTTGTGGGTGTTCTTTCTATGCTTTTAAAGTGAGGTTTCTGTGTTCTGCTCAGGTGACATAATCTTGATAGAGGCCTGTTGTATAGGCTCGAAGTTTTGTTTGTGTTTCTGGCAGCCATTTTCTGCTGATTGTCTTCATTATGAAGAGTAACAAGGCCTCCTGACCTACTGTAGTACGAGTGATTTGGAAATAACAAGGGGCTGAGGAGTAATCTGATCTTCCCAACTCTTCCATTCTTACTGCTGTATAAACTCTGTGTCTTATAGAGGCTCTGCTTGTATTGTCAGGCTCTGGATTGCATTGCATAAGTGGAAATTCCTTAAGATTCCAAGAGCAGGCTAAGTTAATTCTTACACTTATTTCACTGAATTGCACTTCTAAAACACTTATAATTGTTCTATACAGTTGATCTACTATATTTGTGCACTGTTATAAAGCTTTTTTATTGTTTCACTGCATTTATGTACTGTTTTAAACTGTTTTAACATTACTTAACTGTAAACTGCTTTTTCATACTGAGAGTTGTATTTTCTGTCTGTGATTGCTCTATCCAAACATTTCTGTGCATTTTTGTCTGTTAAAAGCATTCTCTAGCCTGCTCCTTGATCTGTTTAAAACTTTCATTTACTGTCTACAGCTAGGAAGTGTAATAGTGTGCATTACTATAATTGTTTTTTTTATTTAAATTACTAAATTGTAAACTGGTTTTCAAATGGAGACTTGGATTTTCTCTTTGTGGGTGTTCTTTCTATGCTTTTAAAGGGAGGTTTCTGTGTTCTGCTCAGGTGGCATAATCTTGATAGAGGCCTGTTGTGTAGGCTGGAAGTTTTGTTTGGGTTTCTGGCAGCAATTTTCTGCTGATTGTCTTCATTATTGAGAGTAACAAGGCTTCCTGAACTTCTGTAGTACGAATGATTTGGAAATAGCAGTGGCTGAGGAGTAATCTGATCTTCCCAACTCTTCCATTCTTACTGCTATATAAACCCTGTGTCTTATAAAGGCTCTGCTTGTATTGTCAAGCTCTGGATTGCATTGCATAAGTGGAAATTCCTTAAGATTCCAAGAGCAGGCTAAGTTATTTCTTACACTTATTTCACTGAATTGCACTTCTGAAACGCTTATAATTGTGCTATACAGTTGATCTACTATATTTTTGCACTGTTATAAAGCTTATTTTATTGTTTCACTGCATTTATGTACTGTTTTAAACTGTTTTAACATTACTTAACTGTAAACTGCTTTTTCATACTGAGAGTTATATTTGCTGTTTGTGATTGCTCTATCCGAACTTTTCTGTGCATTTTTGTCTGTTAAAAGCATTCTCTAGTCTGCTCCTTGATCTGTTTAAAACTTTCATTTAGTGGCTACAGCTAGGAACTGTAACAGTGTGCATTACTATAACTGTTTTTTTATTTAAATTACTAAATTGTAAACTGCTTTTTCATACTGAGACTTGGATTTTCTCTTTGTGGGTGTTCTTTCTATGCTTTTAAAGTGAGGTTTCTGTGTTCTGCTCAGGTGGCATAATCTTGATAGAGGCCTGTTGTGTAGGTTGGAAGTTTTGTTTGTGTTTCTGGCAGCCATTTTCTGCTGATTGTCTTCATTATTGAGAGAAACAAGGCCTCCTGACCTTCTGTAGTACGAGTGATTGGGTAATAACACGGGCTGAGGAGTAATCTGTTCTTCCCAACTCTTCCATTCTTACTGCTATATAAACCATGTGTCTTATAAAGGCTTTGCTTGTATTGTCAGGCTGTGGATTGCATTGAATAAATGGAAATTCCTTAAGATTGCAAGAGCAGGCCAAGTTATTTCTTAGACTTATTTCACTGGATTGCACTACTGAAACGCTTATAATTGTGATACACAGTTGATATACTATATTTTACACTGTTATAAAGCTTTTTTTATTGTTTCACTGCATTTATGTACTGTTTTAAACAGTTTTAACATTATTTAACTGTAAACTGCTTTTTCATACTGAGAGTTGTATTTTGTGTTTGTGATTGCTCTGTCCGAACTTTTCTGTGCATTTTTGTCTGTTAAAAACATTCTCTAGTCTGCTCCTTGATCTGTTTAAAACTTTCATTTAGTGGCTACAGCTAGGAACTGTAACAGTGTGCATTATTATAACTGTTTTTTTTATTTAAATTACTAAATTGTAAACTGCTTTTTCATACTGAGACTTGGATTTTCTCTTTGTGGGTGTTCTTTCTATGCTTTTAAAGTGAGGTTTCTGTGTTCTGCTCAGGTGACACAATCTTGATAGAGGCCTGTTGTGTAGGCTGGAAGTTTTGTTTGTGTTTCTGGCAGCCATTTTCTGCTGATTGTCTTCATTATTTAGAATAACAAGGCCTCCTGACCTTCTGTAGTACGAGTGATTGGGTAATAGCAGGAGCTGATGAGTAATCTGATCCTCCCAACTCTTCCATTGTTACTGCTATATAAACCATGTGTCTTATAAAGGCTCTGTGTGTATTGTCAGGTTCTGGATTGCATTGCATAAGTGGAAATTCCTTAAGATTCCAAGAGCAGGCGAAGTTATTTCTTACACTTATTTCACTGAATTGCACTTCTGAAATGCTTATAATTGTGCTATACAGTTGATCTACTATATTTGTGCACTGTTATAAAGCTTTTTTTATTGTTTCACTGCATTTATGTACTGTTTTAAACTGTTTTAACATTACTTAACTGTAAACTGTTTTTCATACTGAGAGTTGTATTTTCTGTCTGTGATTGCTTTATCCGAACATTTCTGTGCATTTTTGTCTGTTAAAAGCATTCTCTAGCCTGCTCCTTGATCTGTTTAAAACTTTCATTTACTGTCTACAGCTAGGAAGTGTAATAGTGTGCATTACTATAATTGTTTTTTTTTTATTTAAATTACTAAATTGTAAACTGCTTTTTCATACTGAGACTTGGATTTTCTCTTTGTGGGTGTTCTTTCTATGCTTTTAAAGTGAGGTTTCTGTGTTCTGCTCAGGTGGCCTAATCTTGATAGAGGCCTGTTCTGTAGGCTGGAAGTTTTGTTTGTGTTTCTGGCAGCATTTTCTGCTGATTGTCTTCATTATTGAGAGTAACAAGGCCTCCTGACCTACTGTAGTATAAGTGATTGGGTAATAGCAGGGGTTGCAGAGTAATCTGATCTTCCCAACTCTTCCATTCTTACTGCTATATAAACCCTGTGTCTTATAGAGGCTCTGCTTGTATTGTCAGGCTCTGGATTGCATTGCATAAGTGAAAATTCCTTAAGATTCAAAGAACAGGCTAAGTTATTTCTTACACTTATTTCACTGAATTGCACTTGTGAAACGCATATAATTGTCTTATACAGTTGATCTACTATATTTTTGAACTGTTATAAATCTTTTTTTATTGTTTCACTGCATTTCTCTACTGTTTTAAACTGTTTTAACATTACATAACTGTAAACTGCTTTTTCATACTGTGAGTTGTATTTTCTGTTTGTGATTGTTCTATCCAAACTTTTCTGTGCATTTTTGTCTGTTAAAGCATTCTCTAGTCGGCTCCTTGATCTGTTTAAAACTTTCATTTAGTGGCTACAGCTAGGAACTTTAATAGTGTGCATTACTATAATTGTTTTTTTATTTAAATTACTAAATTGTAAACTGCTTTTTCATACTGAGACTTGGATTTTCTCTTTGTGGGTGTTCTTTCTATGCTTTTAATGTGAGGTTTCTGTGTTCTGCTCAGGTGGCATAATCTTGATAGAGGCCTGTTGTGTAGGCTGGAAGTTTTGTTTGTGTTTTTGGGAGCCATTTTCTGCTGATTGTCTTCATTATTGAGAGTAACAAGGCCTCCTGACCTACTGTAGTATGAGTGATTGGGTAATAGCAGGGGCTGAGGAGTAATCTGATTTTCCCAACTCTTCCATTCTTACTGCTTTAAATTTTTTAAACCCATTTTGGTCTTTATTAAAGGGCCTTTTCCCCCGCCCTTTTTGTTATTTTTTTTTTTTTTTTTTTTTTTTTTTTTTTTTTTTTTTTTTTTTTTTTTTTTTTTTTTTTTTTTTTTTTTTGTTTTTTTTTAAGGGGTCCCGGGAAAATTTTTCCAAAATTTTTTTTTTCAAAAATTTTTTTAAATGGAAATTTTTTTTTTTTTTCCTTTTTAAGGGGATTCCCAAAAGGGGGGGCCCCCGGGCCTTTTAAAAGGGGTTATTTTCCTTTAACACTTAATTTCCCAAATGAAAAAATTTTCAAAACCTTTTTTCTGGGGAAAT
>NC_056730.1:1082944252-1082953035 GCF_019279795.1 Protopterus annectens | reverse complement strand
TGAAGTAAATTGTAAAATTGTAAAAAAACAGAAAATTTTTTGCCCCCATATTAAACAAGGTTATTGCTTTTATGAAACAGACTGACATTAACAAGGGAGCATGCAAATGAAGACTCCACATAGGATAGTGTAAAAGGGCTTGCTTTTCCCTGAATGAACCCAAATAGTGCCACTGCACAATAACATTTTCAGACGTGTGAATTAAATTATGCTCATCTTAGTCTGTTTTCAGGCATTTGCGTTAAGTCATGCTACATACATTCTACAAAAACCTATATAGGACAATTACTCGACGAAAAGTCTGTGTCTATTCATACCATGTGTTTTGCTTGCTATGGCAGCTCCAAAAATGAATCATTCTTGACTGAAAAACAAACTCACTGATTAGTATCTACTAAGGCAAAAGTTTTATTTTACACTTCTCTTCGCATTATTTAATGTCATAGTAACAATAATTAAGATCACCTTAGAGTTTTGAAGTCAACATCTATGCATGCTTTTCTGAAATTATACATTCATAATCAACTCATCTGAAAAAGAATCTCGACAAAATCTTCTTAAACTGAAGTCTCCCAGAACAAGATACCAATTACTCATCATCTTCTTTCGGCTGTTCCAGTTAAGGGTCGCCACAGCAGATCACCCGTTTCCATTTCTTCCGGTCCTCTGCATCTTGCTCTGTCACATCAACCACCTGCATGTCCTCTCTCACCACATCCATAAACCTTATCTTAGGCCTTCCTCTTTTCCTGTTACCTGGTAGCTTCATCCTTAGCATCTTTTTCCCAATATACTCAGCTTCCCTACTCAGCACATGTCCAAACCAACGTAATCATGCCTCTCTGGCTTAGTCTCCAAACCTTCCAACCTGGGCTGACTCTCTAATATACTTATTCCTAATCCTGTCCACCCTCGTCACACACAGTGCAAATCTTAACATCTTTAATTCTGCCACATCCAGCTCAAACTCCTGCCTTTTTGTCAATGCCACTGTCTCCAACCCATATAACGTAGCTGGTTTCACTACCCTCTTATAGACCTACCCTTTCACTCTTACAGGTACTCGATACCAATTACTATATAACCTTATTTTTTCGGTCTCAGAGTCCCAAATTACATCAAAGCATTAAGCTAGTCAATTTATAATGACCCAGCACAGTTCTAAAAGATTCAGATATTTACAGTTAACACCACAAATTCCAATGCCACATCATGCAATCACACAAATAAAGAGGTAATACATGTATTACAGAAGTAATTATTTGTCTGTTTACCGGCAAAGACAAACCTGGCAATACCCATTTTAAGTGGAGGCCTGGACCGAAAAGCTCCATTTGCTTACATTGCATTGTACTAAATTCCAGTTAGACACAGAGTAGATACACTTTTATTTATATTTATACATTCTAAGACTTTACAGAGGTGAAAATTACTAAAAGGAAAGCCAACATGCATCTTGGTAGATTGGACTGGCAGCAGTTATGTACAAAAATTGTCATTTCAGTGAAACGTTATGGGTATTGTGGTTCAAGTACGTCTTGAAACTTATGTTGTACTACCCCAAAAGCATCTCTACAGCACTACATCCAAAGTGAACAAGCACAGCTGTATTTTTTTCATTTGCAGTTCCTTTACCAAGACAAATGTCATTTTTTTTTTTTTGGCATTTCTGATGTTAGTTTTACACATTATATATATACACATATACACACACACACACATATATACACACACACACACATACATACATATATCAGCTCATCTTGTTTTTAGTGCGCTGGAGCGTCTTCTGTGTGGAGTCTGCATTTCCTCCCTGCGGTAGAGCGGCATTCGAAAGATGCGTAGAATGGACGTGCCTTCGTTGAAGGTTGGGCGTCGAGCTGGCACCTCAGCAACGTAAAAATCTACTGCCAATCATTAGCAGACCGGAGTTCCGCTGTGGCGACCCCTAACCGGGGGAAGCCGAAAGAAGAACATAAACTATGAACAACTGAGTGTCTCTTTGCTTATTTATACAAAGCAAAGTACTGTTAATGAATAATCACACTTTTGTAAGCTTTAAGTACACTGCTGTATCTTTAAGTTTATGGTAGCATTTTGTGTCTAAGTTTGTTTGTGGTACCACTTCACTTCGGACACTCCATTACTGTGCTTTTGCAATGGGAGAACTGGGATTGTTTGCCTGGTAATGGCTGGTGTTTGCCTGGTCCGTCTGAGTTGCGAAACACACAAAAGGGCACTATATTTTTTTATACTTCTCTTATATACTGTAACTGTTCTTCAGTTTCAAAAAAACATACCGTCTGCTGCTGCTTTAAGTAGTTAATTGCACTGTATTACAACAGTCCTACAACTAGCAGATATAACGTAAGCAGTGTGTGGTCTTGCTATAATTGGGCTCCAAACCAGCTACTCTACATTAAGGTGTTTTTCAGCATCCTTGTTGCAGAAGTGTGCTGATCTACTTCATTGAAACAGATTGTCTGCATTAACTGGTGCTTTTTGACTGTTTTTTTTTTCTGTGTGCTCGCTTCATTATCAGCGCTTGTTTTGCACTGTAATATTGCTTAGGTAACAGACTCGATCCAGACTTGCTGAATCTAGCCTTCTTTTGCTATACTTGAACTCAAATCCAGCCATTTTACATTAAGATGGGCTCCCTTGCACCCATATGGTAGAAGAGTGTGGGTATAGCCCTGTCTGAGCTGGGGATTGCTGGAAGAAGGATTATTGTGTGATTTTCTACTGACAGACTAGTTTAAAAAGCAGTTTAATTTTGTCTGTATATAAGCCTCGCACTGCACGACGAGGGTTGCCCTGTACAGTAGCAAACTCTTGGAAACTTTTTCCCCTGAGATGTTTGCCAGTTGAACCCTGCCAGCGCTTCCCTACTATACTGCTGGCAACTAAGCTGAGCACTAGGCATAATCATACTCCTTCACCCCTAATCTTCAACAAAATAAGTCTCCTTATTTAGTTAGTGTAATTAGTACTAGAGCAGAAGCTAACCCAACTTGCCCACTCCCCAACTAGTACGGTTTAACCTGCTACAATGGGCAGCCAGCTTCCCCAGCATTTCACCAGCTAGCCTGACTGACATGGGCATCCTAGGGCAGTATAGTAATTATCTCGTGTATACCGACAACCACTTGCTCCTAAAGCAAATAAATACAATACGTGAGAGACGTTAACTATACCATGAAGCTGGAATCAATCCTCTCAAGTAACAAGACACAAAGGAGGTTGTCAGCGCACACACACGAGATTCAAGTCACATGGCTCCACCTATGCAGAGGCGCTCATTAACAGCCTACCAAAGGCCTCCCATGCAGAAACAGATCACCCACACTGGAACATGAACATACCCCACTTCTCACAGCAACACATATATACAAGTGTCTCAACAAATAAGCCTCTAAAGCAACACACCTCAAAACCAAATGTCCTGGTTACAGGCAATTTCATAGCGACACACACAGATGTCCCCCTCACCAGGCTGAACAAGGGGAAAGTCACATTTAGCTGCTTGTCAGGCGTCAGGATCTATCAAATCACACACGCAATCAAGTCACTCAAAAACAATTACTATTATAACTCTGTCACAGCACATGTTGGGAGTCAAAGACTTGAGATGAACTTCTACTGACTTTATGAAGAGTGAGAGACATGACTTGAACTCTCAGAATGCGTGTCCCAGGCAGGTATATCCCTAGCATTAAGTAGCATTTTACCTTCACCAAAGATGATGCCACAATACAGACAATAAACGATGGACTTCAACAACTTAATTAGCTTCTGGTGTCAATCCAAGTGGATCCGGTATCTGTCAGCCTATAAAGACATGGTCAACAGACCACAATGTTTTGCCAGAGAGGTCTTCACCTGTTGCCTCTAGGCATTCACATACTAGCAAAGACGCTCGTCTCCCCACAGTGGCTTTTTTTGGCAATGTCAAAACAAAAAAAATTCCTGATATAAAGAAGTCCACTTGAGACAAATTCATGGTTATGCTGCTTAATGCTAGAAGCCTCAGCAGAAAACTGCACTCCCCAGAAGCACTCCTTAACTTGGAAGGTGCTGACATCTGTGCAGTCACTGAGACTTGGTTCAAGGCTGCAGAGAACACCTCAGCCATACAAAGCTACAATGCCTTCCACATGCTCAGACAACAAAACTTGCGTGAAAGAAACAAAGGTGGAGATGTAGCCATTTTCATTAAATCCAAATGCACCTAAACATTGGTTAACAGTACGACTCGCTACACCTACTCCAGGTACAATTAAATACAGGTAAAACCACCCTACCACATCATCGTTAGCTACAGATCCCCCACCATGAACCAAGAAAAACACACCGACTACCTGGTCTTGCTAGAATCACTCCCTATACAGCCAGTTTGGTCATAGCAGATTTCAACTATCCTTTCATACATTAGACAACATACATGAGCAAAGTCACGGAAAGAATCACCATGGACCTTATCAACAAGGACATAAGCAATCTCCAAACTCTTGAGCTGCCCTTAAAGCCAAGCTGGAACAGGTCTTGCTTATTAAACTGGTGGACTTCAAGAAATGTCACCAAACCCCTGGATGAGGGCAAAGCAGTGCATACCGCCTATGTCACTAGATGGGTAGCAAACTAGCTCACAGACAGAATGCATATGGTCAACGCTGAGGATTCCACCTCCACCAGTTACCAATGGTGTGCCACAGGGATCTGTGCTTAGCACTCTACTATTCAGAATCTACTTCTTGCATGCCCAGGCAAAAGTAAATGGCCTGTGGCTTACCAAGTTTGCAAATGACTGCAAGCTAGGTGCAAGGAGTCATGCAACAATATTAACATATTACAAAAGGGGCTAACACAGACTAATAATTAGTGCCAGAGTCACAGTCTAAAATTAGAAGCAAAAATTAAGTCATTATCCCCTTTGGCAAAGATGTGGCCCCTGCAAATTACATTACAAACAGCTCCCCCCAAACTGAAACACAGTGGTGAGAGACTTGGGAACACAATTCAATCACCATGTCTCCACAGTGGTAAGGAAAGCCTTCTACTTTGTGCATCTCATGAATGAAGATACGGATGTTGTCACGCCTCTATACTCAACCCTCAGACCACTAAACTGAGTACAATGCTCCCTTTTGATGCACCTCATCAGACACCTGCAACAAAAATTGAGGGCCTTCAAAACATGACCTACACGGAAAGCCTGAAGGCCCCGTCTCCATACTCTGTATCCTACAGGTTACTGACAGTTGACCTGTACCTGGCCTACAGTCTCTGACCCAGCCCTAATGAAAATGCTGCATGTCCGCAAATCAGATTGGATAAGAGTCACTCATTCCAGGGATCTCAACCTAGTCTGTGACACGTTCCAGGGATCTCAACCTAGTCTGTGACACAAACAGTACATGGAGAGACATGTGTCTTCCCAGAAAACGCCACTCCTCTGGAATAAAATGCTACTTCCTATGAAGCACAGCTCCTCATATTACCCTATTTAAGAGCAACCTTGACAACTGGCTGGGAGACCATAAATCCACCTTAGGGGTGGCACCTATGCCCCTCATGGACAGTCACTGCTCATCACCGATTCACTCTGCTAACAACGACCATCTAACCATGCCCATCTAGGGAACAAAGGTATTACATGGCTTGGCCTGTTAAGGCCCTAGGGTCACTGGCCTATGAACCTGTCTGCAGATGCAAACCACATTACTCTGTCAGAGCTGCTCTTAAGCATGTATGAATTGCTACATGCTGCAACAACTATGGAAGAATTCCAGCATTTTGCTGCATCAGCATTTCTGTGTTACATGACATCAAACCCTACTTCTTGTGTATGCGGTGAAGACTGAATAATCTGAAATAGATAGGCATGTCTTAAAGGGTAGATTTCAACAAGCACACGACACTGACAAAGCACAATGTCCATGACCTTTTAATACAGAAGTCACCAAATATCACTTTCAAAAGTAGGCCACAACTACTACACATCATGCAGCACAACACATTGACAACAGATCATCACAATGTCTGCCATAAATAGTTGGAATCTGTAGTTCACAGCTGTGTACATATGTAAAATATTAACAGAAATGTTTCCATTCTGGCTGATCACAAGGCCAGAGGGTCACAGATTACAATGAGAAACAAAATTTTGAACAGTTACAGTAACCACGCTAACTTAGAAAACTAGTTAGCAGCAATGAAGGATTACAGCACAGTAATTAAATGCACACTGTACAGCCCATACAGCATGCTGCCTTCACTAATGCGAGCCACACACCCCCTTGCTCATCATTCAGAATTCTTTGTTCCGCTTACTAAACTTAATTCAACATTATAACCAAAACCGTCAGAGCCACAAACTTTCTGAAAACTGTATTTTCACCCCATAAAACATTAAGCCTTTACGTTATCTCATCCTTTTATTAAGAAAAGTGCTTCTGTTCAACACTTAGAATGTGGAAGGCTAATACAAATGATAGTATGTAAGGCAGTACTTGGCTAACAATCATCCAGTGATTATTTACACTTCACTGTAGCAGATAACCAAAGCAGAGAGCCTAACATAACCAGGTCTTGCACCACATTGTAAATAAAATTACTAAAATAACCAGCACAGAAAAAGAAGAGAACCTAAGCTCATCTAGTCTGACACACCAAACTATCCTGCGCACAATCTACAGAAAACATGTTATCCACTTACTGCGTACTCCTCCCCCAGCAAATGCCATTTCATCAAGTAATAAAATCCACTTTTGTACCGACTCTATACAAAATATTTTTTTGGCTCCCTTACCCAATTAATACATTCCTGTGTCTACCACAGTCATCCCTTCCTGCTCAAATTTAAGGAGAGCAGCTGATCACTGCAAAAGCTTAGTCAAGTTAACTTTAACGGATCAAAGAAAACACAACTGCTCTGTTTGGAAAGACTAAACAGCTCCTCATTCAACAATGTTATGACTTGCAATTGGGTTTTCTCCTTTGCAAACTACTTACAATAAAATCCATTCCTTTCCTTGCCGGTAACCTCAATACACAAGAATTGTAATACCAACAAAAAACCTTACCAACCAACACCACAGTTCCCCAGAAAACCATTCCAAAGTTTTGCCAAAATAAGAGCAGCTTCTCCATCTTAGCTCTCACACTTCAATTTAGATCGCAACCCTAACTCGGATTTCAAAAGTTCCCTCAAACACCACCTTGACAAGTCTGCCATGTTGTAAAACAAAATGCAAGCAACCCCCACCTCTTTTCACTTATAATTTAAGACTTCCCTTAGCTTTACTGTTTTCTGTAGACTGCTTTAACACTGTCTTCTTACTCCTCCTGCTCTTCCATCTTTCCTTTTTCTTCCATTCCTCAACATAACCAATTTCCCCCACCCTCACCACCTCATCAGCACCTACCTTTCTCCAATCTTGCCTTCACACCTTCCTTATCATTGCAAATATTGCATTAATACTGTCATTACCATCTGTAAAACAATAAATCAAATAAAGTGAGCTTCTTCAAGTCAGATAAAATAATCAAATTGAAACAAACTGACCAAACTCTGGAATACAATAAAAAAGTATATTTAATCAAAATGATTAAAATCAGCATTACCCTTTTTTCCATTGGGTACAGTGGGTTGGGGGGTCAAAAAGGTCCCATCACCTAAAATCAGTGTTCTCACCGCTAAGTGGCTAGCCTTGACGTGGAACCAATTTGATTAAATATGAACTTTAAATTTTAACTCTCAGGCATTTTAGTTTTCCTCTAGTGTTTAGTCACTTTGAAGAGAAATCATTGTTGTTTTATGTTACCTTTTGTTTTACAAGTTGTACACTTTGATCAACTGTACATTAATAAAATAAATGTTTTTATTTTCCCTGAGATTTGTTTGAAGGATCAGTGAGATTACTGCTCTACCCCAATAAACAAAAATAATGCTTAAAACTGCTTCACAATTAATTTACATTTCTCCTACCATTACAGTAAATTATTCATAAACTTGGTACTGTACAAAGAAAATTTGCATTGTTTTTGTTGTAGTTAAACAGTTTGCATACCATGGTTAGACCAAAGTGTACAGTATCAGAACTACATATACTTTCTACCATCACTGCCATGCAACCAAAGTCCTATCCTACTGAAGCTGACATTTTTAATGTTAATAAACTACACCAGACCCCCACCCCACCAAAAAAAAAAAAAAAAACTCATTTCCTCAGGCCTACTACTACACAATCTGCCACTATAGCTCTATCAACGAATAATTCACCCTATACGACTGGGAAGAGTACAATCAAGAATTCAAAATAAAACCCACAAAACTGTCTGGTTAAAGAGCCTCACCTCTGTATTGTTAGATTACCTAGTCCAAAGCCACCTGCGTACCAACCAGTAATCAACAACTTGACCTTTGGAATGTCATCTTTTGCCCATCTCATTACAATGGGGGTGACATTATATCGATGCTATTCCACAAATAATGACTTCTAAAAATATCTGTGGACATTTTATCCTAAAAAAAAAAACTAAAACATTTTAACAAATCAGCACATAAACGATTCTGGTTACGCATGTTAGGAAAGAGAAATTCTACAAATCTTGTGGGAGAAAATCCTTACAACCGTATAAAAAAAATATATGTTAGAAACAGATATCACTGAATCAGACGTCAAAATTATCCCAGTACTTAAAGTTTTAAATAAACAGCGCTAAGCTTTTAAACAACTGCATCTTACGACGGGACTAAACAAGGAGATACAATAAGGAAA
>NC_056730.1:1082899252-1082934252 GCF_019279795.1 Protopterus annectens | reverse complement strand
CCACAACTCCTCTATAGGAGCCCTGTCATATGCTTTCTCTAAGTCTACAAAAACACAATGCAACTCCTTCTGACCTTCTCTGTACTTCTCCATCAACAATCTGAGAGCAAACATCACATCTAAGTATAGCTTAGATGTTTTCTTTATTTATTTGAGACTGTCCTATAATGTTGTTTTAAATATTTCCTGTGATTTAGAACTCTAAAGTTACTGTGATGATTTATTGAGTATTTTCTTGTTTTTTTATTATTTATTATTAAATATATTTAAACATATCTTTATGACTTATATTTTTGAGAGATATTTAAGCTCTTAGAGTCATTGCCTATCTATTTGGTGACACCATGCAGGCCACTCCTAATAGCCTTGTTCTTGGTCAGACTACCATTTGGATTAATAGTAACATTGCACAGTAGGATTGGACAACCTTTGTTAAGGGCCTTAAAGTAGATCATAAGGGGTTCTGGTGGCAGTGATAACTACCTTATAGTCTGTGCAGAAGGGGGCATAGCTAGTAAACCTGTGCCAGCCTTTCCCAGGTGTGTGTGTGTGTGTGTGTGTGTGTGTGTGTGTGTGTGTGTGTGTGTGTGTGTGTGTGTGTGTGCGCCTGTGTGTGTATGTAAAATAAATCTCCAAGAGTGTGTGTATCAGCTACTTAGGCAGGGACATGAAGCACTGGCTGGACAGAGAGAGTGTTGGATGACTTGGCTTGGAACCCTGGCTAAGGACTCAGCTCTGTAGCTGTGCCAGTGGGGTGTCTTATTGGGGATCTGGAGAAAGAGGGAGAAACCAGCCCCAGATTGACTGTGGTCTCTGTGTGCTCTTAAGGGAAATTGCATTTTACTGTGTGTGTACTTGTCATCCTCCCTGTGTGTACATTCCCCACTGTTGCCAGTGGTGAGGATTGAGGCTGCTTGATTACTGGGCCAGTGTTGGGGCATCACAGATTTAATATTCTGTACAGCTGTTATTATTCTCTTTAAGAATCTGCATCAAAATCCCCCCATCTCTCCTTTGTTCTTGAATCTTTCCCTATTTCATTATCACTTTATGTATATGAGCCTTAACTGTGTAGCTTTAAAATATCCCTTCAAATTAGATAATCCTAAACCACCTTATTCTATTGGAAGAATCAACTTATCCCACTTGATCCTTGCCCTCTTTTCCTCCTAGATAAATTAACTATTCTTCACAACTTTTCCTCTGGTGGATGAAAATATGCTTGAGCTGTATATAAAACTAAAGGGACTAAAAATATTTTCACTTCTTGTATCTTGCTATCCATATCCATAAACAAGAGCTTAAAAGTTTCTCAGTTTTTGTATTGCTTTTTGTTTAGTCTCTTCATACATATCTTTAGCTGGCATGACAAAATCCTTTTTAACCCATAGTCCTAAACACTTAATTTTATTGTGCCCCCATAAAGATGGGTATTGTTGAACTAATTCATGTGCGGGAACATAGTTTACAGCTATAGCCTTTGTTTTATCTTCATTAATTTTATATCACAAAAAGACCTGAAACTGTCTCAAAATGTTCTACAACACTGAGGTGTCTTTTCTGATTTTTATGAGGTACAAAATTATATCATGTGCAAATAAAGCCAACTTTTCTTGATTGCTATACCAATTATATCTTTAAATTTCTGACTTCCTTGTTTTCTTTGACAATAGCTCTAAATATAAAGCAAATAACAAAGAGGACACCCCTGCCTGGTTCCTCTATTCAGACACAACTTGTCAGAGAGACACCCTTCCACTTTAACTTTTGCTGCAGATCCCTCATACATCCTCGTAATTAACCTTCTTAATCTCTCGGGGAATGCAAATACTTCCATTGCCCTACCCATAAAATACCAACTTACTCTGTTGAATGTTTTCTCTGCATCATGTTCCCATGGACAACAGTGGTATTTTCTTAAATTCTGCTTCCTTCTGGATCTTCATTGTTCTATTCTTCTTCTTTCGGCTTTTGCCGGTTAGGGGTCACCACAGTGGATCACCTGTCCGCACATGATTGACAGCGGAGTTTTACGGTGTCGAGTTGCCAGCCCAGCACCCAACCTTCCACAGAAGGCACACACATGCACACACTCATACCTAAGGCTAATTTAGAGTGTCCAATCCACCTACAGTATGTCTTTGGGAGGAAACCTGAGCACCAGGAGAAAACCCACTTGACCACAGGGAGGACATGCAGACTCTGCACAGAAGGCACTCCAGCCAAGGATCGAACCGGAGAACCTCTTGCTGTGAGGCAGCAATGCTAACCACTGCACCACCGTGGCCACCCGGATCATCATTGTTTTATTAATGTTGTCAAATGTTTGCCTTCCCTCCACAAAACCACATTGATCCATATTTATCAATTCTGTAAACATATTTGCCATTCTTTTAGCTATTATAGATATAAACATTTTATAGTCATAATTTAAAATTAAAATGGGCCTGCATGAAGCTGGGTCTGAGAGATCTTTGCTTCCTTTAGATATTATAGCCAACACAGCTTTTTTCCAAGATTTAAAATACTGTTAAACAAAACCTTCCAGATCTTTATCACTTTCCTCCCTCTCAGCTTCTAAACTTTCACAGAAATACCGTCAATTTCTGGAGATTTTCCTGCAGATTGATTATACATCACCATTTTTCTCTCATCTCCTTCTGTCTTAACTGTTAATTGTTGAGCCATCTACCTGTAAGTCTTCCATAAATATTTCTATTTGTGCTCTTTCTTGAGTTGCACATTTCTCTGCTTTATACAAATTTTCATAAAATTTCCAAATTATCACTAATACTTCTACAGAATTTCTGGTTATTTTTCCTTGTTGTAGTCTTCCTATGTTTGGTAACCACCCTTCCTATTTTGCCCAAGTCATTGTGCTAAATGTTTTTGTGCTCTGGAGTTATTATCAGAAACATTTGCTGAACAGCAATATTTCTAAACTCATAGATATAATCCAGATACTGTTGTTTTTTTTTTTTTTTTTTGTAGCACAGTATGCGACTGTGCTTCTTCTTGTTCTGTGAGATTATCCTTATTCTGTAATACTTTAGCCTTTGTCAGCCCCTCTAAATGACTCCAGTTGCTTCTTAACCATATCTCTCTCTTTTATTTTTACCCTGTTTTTAAACTCATTTTTCATTTTATCCTGCTCACTAGCTATGACTTCTGAAGAAATTTCTGTCTTCCCTAATAACTCTTAAATAATGTCACTAGCCATTCCTTAAGTCCCACTCTTTTTAACAGGTAGGTGAGAAGCATCAGTGTCTCATTTTTACTTCATTACCCTGCATTTTTATATTAGTTCTTTTTGGCACATGACATGAAATAGTAATTGGATGTGTGTTGAAGTTTTTAATTAAATGCACATGTTCCTGTGAAATATAATTTCTGTCTAGTCTAACCTAGTCACTGTTCCTTGGGGAATAATATGTAAAGTATCTCTTAGTTCATACTGCTGAATTCACATCTTCCATACAAAATGTTTTTATACGTTTCTTCAGAAATCTACCATCTTCTGTTATATTTTCCCTTCTAGTCCCCCCCGATACATCTTCAGTGTTGCAAATCAAGTTACTGTCCACACCTATAAGTAACATTGCCTGCTGAAAGCTAATTATTTCTCCCACAAATTTCTTAAACTTCATAATAGTATTTTTAAGTGGAATATAAATACATGCCAGTATAATCCTTGTCCCTTGCCAGTAACCTCTTACTACCACAAATCTACCATTACTATTTTTTCTTCTTCTGTCACTATTGGAGCTCTTCTAGATATTACTATAAGTACTCCCTGTTTCTTTTATCCCTGATATTCTGCTGAATATCTATCCTGAAATCATTTCTTTATCAAATTCACATGCTCACTTCTTTCCAAACTTGTCTCTTATACATTGATATTTGCAGTCTGCATTTCATAACATAATTCAATAGTCTTACCTTTTTGTCTATAACTTTGATACCATTCACATTCTAAAACAATATAAATAGTGTAGCTGTGATACTAGTTATTATTAAGCCCAACACCATTTCTCAAGTTATTATTCATATCTGTTATAGATGACACCTTTTTAAAATGTCTATTCCTATCTTTTGTGTCCCAAGCACCCACTAATGTTTGGCAGGTGGATCTTTTATACATTTGCTTTTGTTTGTCATCTCCATTTGAACCTCTGTCACATTTTACAAGACTTTTTGTTTTACTGAAACCCTCAAACAAAAAAGCAAACATACCCCCAGAACACTCCCATAACCTATTACCTTAAAGTAAACACACAAAACTAAGTACACCTTCAAGTTTAACCCTCATGATAAGAACAATTGTCTCAAACTGATAGCTGCACCCACAAACCTTAACTAACCTAAAATTACCCATGCTGAGACGCATGTTACAGCCTGTGCTCCTGCTTACACTAATTGTTTTATGATCTTGTCTTATCTTTATTCCCCTCCCAGATTAAAAAAAAAAAACTTGCATGCTTTCAGAAAATTTTAGCTTTAAGTGTTAAGTAAAAGTGCACTGGCTATCCTTAAATAAAACTAAATTGTACACTGTTCTAGTAAATGCACTGAATTATTTAGGTACCAGTAAAGGTGCTATCTGTTATTCACTTCTATTAATTTCAAAACATATTTTTACTAAGCTGTTTACCCCTCTACCTTTTAATTTTACAATTCCCTCAGCAAGCAATGGCCAGCACTTTCAAGAGTTATTGTCTACACCTGTAGTCAGCTGATTTCCATGGAATGATAAAAAACAGAATGTATAGCTGCTCTGAGCTGCAGACGTCTCAACTCACACTGAACATTTATTTTCTAAAGGAAAACTTCTCATCACATTCACAGTTTTTTCTTATTTTTAAAGCCCATATACTTACACAGAAATGTTGTTAGATTAAACCAAGAGCATTAATCCAGGCATTCACCTATGGAAAGGTAAGAGAAAACATCTCAACTCTAAATATATTATAATCTGTGCACTTTTACATGCCTCACCCAACAGCCCAAAATTAAAGTATATTAACTTAAACATGCTTTTATCCAGTCTTTCTTCTCTTTTTTACATTGTAATGCTTACATTTCTTAAAACTAAAAAAAGTACTTGTTTTCTTTGGTATGTTTATGATATACAGCAATCATTGAAAATGCTTTATTATATAAAATGCAATTTACAAAATGAAATGTTATTTTTACTATTAGTAAAAATGCCAAACATTAATGGCATGAAATGGGGTATATGCCTTTTAGTCCCCCTAAAACTTTAACGAAGTAAAAAAAAGTCCAGTGTTTCTCTGCCACTTTTTCTTGTACATCACAAATGTGATTGATGCTTTATAGTCTCACATTTATTCACTAATTTCAGTGTTGCTGGTCTTCTTCCTGTTCATCTCCCTCTCAAAACCCCAGACTGTGGTTCAAGTCCAAGGTACTCCAAGTTCTTCTAGTCAACTCCTGTGCTTTTTTTTTGTCTCTCAAGCATTTTCCTTTGGAGCATTGGAAAATGTTTCCCTATGAGAGTTAATATCAGAAGAGTGAGAAGTATAGTTCCCTTTTGTTTGATGGCTCACTTTTTGTTGGACAAACTTTTTCATTTCCTACTTAACCTGTTCTGCATCAAAAAAATTGAAACCCCAGGAAAAATGTTCGGAAGACAACTGAATAAAGCAATTTGAATATCACACCTTCCTCTCGACATTCCCTGACTGCTGGCATAAATTTGTTTTTCTTCTGCCTGGTGTATAGTGAATAATAATTTTCCACAAACACAGTACTGCCTCCATTTTTTAATACTTTGCTCTTCTGCCAAAGTTATGTAAGGGTCAACTCTTTCTGCTGGTATGATTGCCTCTTTACTAATACAGGTCTTGACTGCTTTCTAGTTGCCACGTTTGGAGCAAACACACAATGTGCCCTTTCAATTAATAGATCCTGCTGTGTAGTACCAGTCCAGTTGCTTATTTGTGTTTTTATAAAATTCATATAGTCTGGTACAGCAGAAAATCTCAGGTTTCCTCTGCATGCTCTGTCCTGTAATGCTACCATTTTTTGAAACAGCTCTTCTTAAGCAGTCTCATACTCAGCCAGCCTTTTCCTCATTTTTGCAGTTTTGATCTGTTCATCTGAATAGCTGTTTAAGGCTTCTTCGATTTTTTTCCATCCCTTTGTCATTTGAGTTAATGTACTCCTTCAATGTTTCATTTATTTTAATCAATTCTTTACACATTTGATTTATTTTTTTGTCTAAGTTACTGGAAGCCATCTCTTGTACCATAACTGCCTTTTCGGAATAGATGCAGGATTTTTCCCATTCATTGTTTTCATTTCACTTTTTCTAGATGGTTTTCTTTCAGGGTCTCTAAATTTCTTCTTTGCTGGTATCCAAGCAGAGTACGAACTAGTCAATAACTGAATGCTACTAAAACTGACAGAATTATTAGCCCTTATCTCTCAGTTTCTTTTTTCACACTGGGAGAGCTGAATTGAAGCTGTTGATCAGTGTGCAGCCATCTTGGAAGTCATGCCTTTTCAATTTTGTGACATTCTTTGAAGAGGTAACAGCAGCACTTGCATACTGCCTATAATGACCTTGTTGCAGCATCTGAAGAATCTGACAGCATTCCATGGAAGGGGTGATTGTCAAAAGCATTAATGTTCATACGTACCTATCAGCATAAAACCATACTTTTAAACCTCTTTGCTGAAGAATTCTGAACAAAGACCAAAATAATGGTTGGTGCGGGGTGCAATGGCTCCATATTGGAGAAAAATTTAAATATCACTAAAATGCACTTCAGTTAATAGAACAACATGTTTTACATCATCATGCTTTTTCTGAACAATAAGAATTATGAAACTGGACTCAGTGGCAGGGTAATTAACACACCACTATTATCTCCCGCAGTGCAATAAGGATTAAAACTTAAAAAAAATGGTTTCCTGCATATAAAAATGTTATTTTCAGTAAATGGAGAAAGCTAAGTAAGCGTAATGAATGTCTTTGAGGAAGAGTGAGGAAAATAAAAATTAAAGAAAACAAATGAAGAAAACATTCTGAATTACTGCAACTACAAGGCAGCTGAAATGGGGAGATTGGCTTTCAGTAAGTTGGAAGAAAAAATGACTAGAGGCAGAATATATTAAAAAAACAGTTCTCTTAATGAATATGTGAAGACAAACAACAATAAATGCTGGACCTAAATGCACATAACTCTCATTTAGATAAAACAGTAAAGCTGCAAAAATCAGAAAAAGACTTGTGCAGAAAAATGGTGGAGAGACAGAGGCCACCCAAAATTATGTCTGCATAAAATTAAATGAAATAGAAGGCAGAGCAAGGAGGGATAAACCTCACATCACATTCATTCCAGGAAAAAGTGGAAGTAACTTGCTGTATTAAATACATGCAACAGCAAACTAGTGCATGAACTGATGTACTGCAAATTGGAGTAAAAAAAATAAAAAAAACATCAGCTTAAATAGATACTCTTTTTAACAAACCTGTCAAAAAGATAAGACATTACTGATAGGACATTCCAGAATATATGTGTAAAATGGTTATTCCTTCCAGACAAGACAAAAAGGAAGTAAGTTTGTGCCAACAACAAAAAAGCAAACCTTGAATTTAAAGTGCTATATCTAACAATCGAAGATTTTTCCCCCAAGGGGCATGACAACTTTGCTGGAACAGAAGAATGCACTGGGGGCAATCAGAAAATTGAAAAAACAAAGAGAAGAAGAAGAATGTGCAGTCAAATTGGCCCCTACTCAGTTGGTGCCAAAGAACACTGGATCCATGGACAGACAGAGAAACAGATAATTAAAACCTATCTCCTGATAAAGACAGAAATTTAAGATAAAAAGAAGTATAGATGTGCAGTGTATAAAAAGGCTGCACAAGAAATGGGTACAATTCAAACGTGGGTCAAAATGGAAAATGAAAACTCAGAAAATGAGAGCTTTGAAACAAGGATATCAATTAAGACTATGAAAACTGCTGTTAAGGAGATCTATCAGACATTAACATCCCCCCTTCTCTTTTTTTCTTATTTCTCTCTTCTTTCTTTTGCTAATTTTTTGCTAAACAAGTATAATTCATTAAAGATTGAAAATGCTTTAGGTATTTTAGTTATCTGGACACACTAGATATCTACAGCAGGTTATACAGACTATGTGAGACTTATTATCAGAGTTGTGTTTCTGTCTTATCAGAACTGTAACGCATGCATCCCAGGAAGTGTTCTAGTAGCTATAGTTAATTAGTGGCTTTGGTAAGGCTGCTTTTTTCATTACTCTTTTAAACCCTGCAAGTGTACATGCTCCTTAACTGCTGACATGATAGTACAGTGAGTATTTCTGAATAATGGTTAAATTTTAAAGGAAGAGAAGTGAATAAGCATAACGTCTGTGGTCTTTGGCTGTCATGGGTATACATGGGAAAAGCAGCTCTCAACTAAAAGAGATTTTCTTTTTCTTAAAATATTAGATCTCTTTGCTTGCAACAAGCAAAAACATGTTTATTGACTACTTACTTATATTATTAGTGGTAGTAGATAGTTTAAAATTGTTACATTGTAGTTTTACACTGAAAAAAACAGAAAAAATTACATGTGAGAGGTAGGCTTTCACTTAGTAGTAGTCCTTTGGGTAGAAAATAGCATTGCAGTTGGTCCTGGAGATGCATCAGAAAGAGAGAAAGCTTTATGCATGAAATGCTTTTCTAGCAACATAAATTAAAAGAATCTGTAATGCAAAGGGAAGTGATCTTTAAATCAGGCCAAAAAAGGGCAGTTATAGCCTTAAAAGGGTAGCACACAATGTTAACAGGCAAACTGTCAACGTACTTACAACAAAGTAAAAAAAATAGTTTTCTCCTTCTCAAGTAGATATTGACATTAAAAGCAGGGAGAGGGAAGAGAAAAGGGGAACAATGTACATTAAATGCATAAATCTGAAATTCATACAATATTAACATTAAGAATGCAGAGAATGGATGAAAGTTTTATATAAATTTAACTCTTTCAAGCAAGTGTTGTCACAAGCGGGCATGCCGTTCAGATTTCCTGGCAGTTCAGTATGCATTGTGGACATTATAGTGTAAGTGAGCATGGAAACCTTTGTTCACTGGAATGGGAAAGCCAACAAGGTCTATTGCTAAGAAAGATCATATGCTCATTTAGTTCAAAGTTAGGGTTTATTATTGGGTTTTATTTTCAGCCATATAGTTAGATGTTATTCCCTTTTAGCAAGTTATTTACATACTGTTGTAAGTGGTTGTTGTTTGGATATTTTGATATTCTTAAAATCATGCTTTAAACATAGTTGAAAAATGTGATGGTACACAAGTCCCAAAGTAGGTTCTGCATGAAGCTGAAACAGCTAGAATTTTCCAGTTGTCTCTAATAATGTCATTTATACAGCTAATATCACTGTTGGCTCACTTTTGCATACAAGCCAGGTGATTGGGCCATCGATACCTCTATCCACCTATCACTACAAATATCGAAATGCCTAAGGTGAAGCTATTGATGTGAACTGTAAATTATGTTATTTCTGAGATTTAAAGAGTTATGCATTTGGTTTAGATTTTTTCTGAGGGCTTGGTAGTCTGCCCTCTTTTTATCAGATGTCAATGCTGATTTATCACCATTAGTTCTGTTCATCATTGTGCAGACTGTTAGAAGTATGTTTCTGTATATTCAACATTTATAAATGGACAGGGTATCTATCGTGATACCTCAGAACAACTCTAGTATGTGATTATTTAGTATATCTAATGATATTCTGGTAGTGTTTCCATAGATAGGAATGGTGAACTGTCTTACGTATTGATAGTGTAACAGGTTCTCATATGTCAGCATGAATCAGATGAAGGAGCTCTTGGGTGACTTTGTCACCATTGGCTGTCTGATGCATACACGCTAGGCGACTGGATTACAAGTGTCTCCACCAACCCATCATTAAGAAGTACAGGCAATGTCTGAGATGTTAATAACACTGCGAAATGAATGGAAGTTGAGGATGTTGACTTGCAACCACAATATGATGCTTCTCTAAGTTTAGTATATGCACATATTATGGAATTAATGATCTTGTGGACCTTGCTGTTTAAAATTATAAAAAAATTATCAACTCTCCTTATTGCTCAGATATAAATGTCAGTCACTAAATTTATTTTTAGTCCTGGATATTGTGCTTTAGCTTTATATTTTAATAGTGGGACACTTTGTTTTGAATTGTTATAAAGGTATGTGAATGTGTTATTTAATCTATACAGTGATTATTGTAACTGCAATACTATTTAATGATCATGCAGATTAACAGCAGATCACATACTTCACAATGGATTGGAAGTATGAAGAGTGTCATTTTCTCTAATCTAAATGAATGGCTAAAGTTATCATTGGTTACTACATTCTACCAATGGTATTAAGGGGTGTGCTGACCATACTATCCTGTGATTTGATATACAGGTTTAGTGAGGCTTTGATTGGGGGAGAACGTAATTTGTTTTTATATGACTATAGAGTCAGGTTTGTTCTACATTTAAATAAGCCATAGATATATGGAAGATTTATTGGTTGGTTAAATTGTTGCTTTTTTATGATTGGCTACGATGTATTTAAAAGTTATTCAACTATCAAGACATGTAGAATCTGAAGAAGGGTGGAAGCTACCTAAGAGCGCTCATTTTATATGTTTTATATGATTTTATTTGCTATTTACAGAATAAATACCTTTTATGCTGAGAGCTGTGGTGACCGCAATGGTTGTTCCTGGGATATACATTTATTTTCTACAGTGCTGTTCTTTGAGTGTGGCAGCCTTTGGTAATATCCATTCTTATTGGCTGGCTATGCATATACAGCAAACATATCTGTCCCTTGTACATCACCTGTGCTTGACATATTTATTGTGTGATCAGCATGTTTTTCATGCATATGTCCAGTTGTATTATAGTCATAATTGAAATACCATTACTGGCCACAAGCGCAGATGTGCTGCCTTAATAAATAGCTCCTGTATTTGATATGTTCTTCTGTCAGACTGCATGTGAGCATGTGAGGATGGCTTTTGGCTTAGGCTCTCCCCCCTCAAATATAGTAGTGAGACAAGAAGTTGATGACATACCTGTGTAAGTCCTTCTATTAAACAGTTACTTTGCTTTACTGTGTGTAAATATCAATATAGTTAAGAATGCAGTTTCACTGTTTGTATGTGTCCTCCCCATCCCTCTTTGTCACTATGCTTTCTCTTTCATGCATTAATTTTTTTTTCTCCATTTCTCTTACTGTTATACAGCAGCACAGCAACCTGTACTGATCACACAAACAAGGTCTATTGTCCCCCCAGAAGTAGCAGCAGTGCTATCATAACCATCACCACCAACAGAGGTACCCAACACATCTTGGTCCCAGCCTGTCCCAGTTGCCTCCACTCATATTGCCCTACTTGCATCAGACAACCCTGCACTGGATGGTGACAGTGGTACTTGCTGGTAGCAGTCCAAGTGGAGGTAACACTTTTGTCACCTGTCAAGAGCTGGCAGAGCTTGTGGAGGAAATAATAGAAAGGAAGTCAGATGCCCGGATCACCTGTATCAGAGACCATGCTTCAGCAACAAGTCACTTCCCTGTCCAGCATTGTCTCCATCTTCTGAGCCAAGACCCAGTGTTGATGGCTCATAAGGTGATGAGTAATCTTTCACTGTGTCTAAGCTGTCAGAGACTGCATCTCTGAACACCTTGTCTTATCCACAAAAATGCTGTTCCCCTCCCTTTTGTGTGTATGCTCACCCCTGAAAGTTGTACAATTCTCCCTTCACCACTGTCTTACCCCAGTTTGTTTGTCTCCTTCACTACTGTGTTCCCTCTCCCTCATTGTGTGCCCCCACACCTGTCAGTCATGCCTGTCTTTCCCTGTGATCTAGCTTCCCTCTCTTACCCACCTCTTGCTTCCTTGACTTCCTTCCCAAACTTTCCCTTCTCAACAAAAAAACATATATATAAGGACACCTGTCCCACCCATACCTCTCAACATTCTAGATAGTTCAGTAATGTACACATGATTGACTGTAATCATTCAACATAAAAATCATAGTTGTCTAGCTAATCATTTATAACTACTGTTAGTAAATAATGACAAATATTGTTGTAGGTCACCAGAATTATTGAGCTAAGAAGTTGAGAAGTGTGCTTCTTTCCCACCTTAGTCCTGGTCATTCCTCGTTTGCTCACCTTGTGTTCTACCCTCTGCTTGCTTGCACTTTCCATCTCTGTCCTATATTCCCATTTCCAACCTTTAATCTGGTAAAAAAATAGATAAACTCTTCACGTACATGTCTGAAAAGGGCTTATATGTAAAATAATATTTCTGTGTTCATATAATGCACTACAATTCACACATAGCAATGCCGATGCCAATATACAACCATAGAGAAATGGCACTTCTTGTACTATGGCAAAAATGGAAGAAAAATCCTTGCATGCACAAAGGATAATTTTCATTGGTTGTGCAAATGAGCTGAGCACCAATGCACATCACCAAGTAACTGTCAAAGACAGCAAAGTTAATACTTTCTCTGTAACAGCTTCTGTGGCTCAGTGTATTCATGATGCAATGAGCCCATTCTCATTGCACTGGTTGCAGGTTTCTAATTCACTGAAAGTAATATGTTGTTCTTCAACACTCACTTTCATGAGTTCAAATGCATTCAGATGTTGTTCTATTTTCTTGCCATCATGTCTTCAATTCCTCTGAAAAGTGTTATACAAACACCTTCCCTATGAATGATTCTCTATTGTGGCTGGCTAGTTCTCAGCTTCAGAGATACTTGAGTGAAAATGTCATTGGTTCAAAGGCATTCATGAAACATTCATACTATCATTGTATAAATTTTATTAGGGAGTTTGGCACTTTCTAACCAAATATAATTATGGATTTGTCTAGCATTGCTAAGCTAAGAAGTAGTGAGATATGCTCCTAACCTACCTCCACCGGGGTCACTATAGAATCCCGAAACACTGAAATCCTGAATGTCAGTATTTCAAAATTCTATGCCCGAAAGCTTTAAATCCCGAAACCCCATAACTGCAAAATTTAAAATCGCAAACCTACACTACAAATACACCACACACATACACACAATCTTCCCCCACAATCAAACATACAATCCTACACTACAGACAAGCAGGGGGGCAAGCCCCCCACCCCCTACTTATATATACTAACTCCAAGATCGCACAATCACACACACAAAGGTAACTCACACCCACACATTTCACAGCCCCTTTCACACACACATCACAGCCAAAACACACACTAACATACACTAAAGCCCCTAACCAACACATTCATACATACTTACCTGAACTTAAATCTATCCATTCGCACACCGCAACACCAGAAACTCCAAACTTCGGAATTTAGAATTTCGCGCTTCTGGTGTTTCGCAGTTTTAAGCTTTCAGCTATAGAGTTTTGAAATACTGAAATTCGGGATTTCTTTATTTCAGGATTCTATAGTGAACCCCCTCTACCAAGCTCATTCCTTCATGGCTCACCTTGTGTTCTACCGTCTGTGCACTTCCCCCTTTCATGTCTGCATTATACTCCCATCTTGAACCTTTAACCTTGGAAAAAATAGATAAACACAACACATATGCCTACAAAGGTTTTTTAAATCACCTCATCATTATGTGGTCTTACTTTGTGCAGCAACTGGTAAAGAGCAATGTTGATGGTTATACATAACCACAGAGAAATGATGCTTCCTGTCCTATAGCAAAAATGAAGACAAATCCTCGAAACTGGCAATGATCTTGCCATCTGTTGTGGAAATAGCAAATAAGTGATGTGAGTCAGCAGGTAAATGTAAGGAAGTGCCTTTATGCAAACTGTTTTGATGACTTAGCGAATTACTAACTAATGCCTTTCGGCTTTTCCTGGTTAGGGGTTGCCACAGCAGAACTCCGGTCTGCTAATGATTGGCAGCGGATTTTTACGGTGCCGAGTTGCCAGCCTGACACCCAACCTTCAAAGAAGGCACACCCATTCATGCATGCACCTACCTGCATGTCTTTAAAGGTCATTTGACCGTGGGGAGGACATGCAGACTCCACACAGAAGGCGCTCCAGCCGAGAATCAAACGGGAGAACATCTTGCTGTGAGATGACAACGTTAACCACTGCACCACCGCGGCTCTGTTGCACTCATTAAAGGATTTCTACTGTGTCAGTATTATGGATTGGGTATTAGTCTCCCATGGGATTGCATGATTTTTTACTGACTGGTTTACACTCTGCAAATGTGCTACACATCTCTGTTATGTGTCTTTTTTAATGACTCCCTTACAGTCTGATAGCTTCAGTGACTGCCCTTGCTAATGCACTGCTAGAGAGAGTATAACTATGAAAACTTGATACCACTTCTCTTGTAGTCTATATTTTTTTCTTGCTATCCATCTGCCAGTGGTCTGCATTTCCCTGATTTGTGTTTTATGACCTCTATTAATCTTATTGCTTCAGTGGCTCCATTTGCTAATGCACTCTCTATGTAATATCAATATGAAAGTTGTGGTTCAAATCCATTGCTGTATTTCTCCTTCACCTACCTTCATCATGCTCAATCCTTATTTCCTCCATTTGTGTTTTCCCTCTGCTTGCTATCCTTTTTTATCTCTGTCCTATATCCTTTCCATCCCTTAATTTTGGTAAAACATACATTAGCATACAACAAATATGTCTAAAAAGGGGTTATAAAAGAACAAAAATCATTCTTCTGTGGTCATGTGTTGCATGACAGGTCGCAGAGAGCAACATCAATGTCCACATATAAACCCAGACATATGGCATTTTTCATCTAAAGGTGTAAATGAAGAAAAATCCGTATCATGCACTAATAACTTACCATGCAAATATGAAATAAAGTAAACATAATATGCATATGTAATGACTTATCTGACTCAATGTACTTATGCGGTGATATGTACATTTTCAAAACAGTGGGGGTGGGTTTTAATCCCCTGATTGTTGTATGCTGTTTTATAATGTTTACTTTTCAGACTTTAAAACTATTATAACATTCTCTTGAAATGTGTATTTTCTGACAACTTCACTATAAGTTCTTCTGTGGCTTTACTTGGTAATGCACTGGTCTAGACACTATTTCAGCAAGAAAGATAGAGTTCAAACTACCTCATATCAGTCTGCAAAACAGTCTATATAATGTTCCAATAAGTTGCCATTAGTCACAAATATGAGTTGATTATCAATGTGTCACCATGCAGATGTGAAGATAAGATGAATTTAACACATGCTGTCTGTCGGCTACCATAATTCAGTATACTCATGAAGTGATGTGTACATTGTCAGCATACTAGGGGGAGGGTTTTAATCCCATGAAGGCTGTACATTGATTTACTGCATTCAAGTTTCAGTCAACGCTGTGCTAGCATTTATAAACTGCATATTTTATAGTAAAGTATTTTTAGTTGTTCTTGTATGTGGAAAGTTATTAAAGTAAACACGTGTCTTTGTTTTTCTTCCTATTTTCTTTTTTCTTTCCTCTTTTTTGGTATTAAGAAATGCAGACATTACAGTACAAAAGAGAGAAGAAAAGCTACACAAAAGCATGTTTAAGTTAATAGGCTGTAATCTTGGGTTGTTAAGATGGGGATGGGGTATAAAAGTACACAGAAGATAATATATGTAGAACTGATATGTTTTCTCTTACTTTTGCATAGGTGGATGTCTGGATTAAGACCCATGGCTTAATCTAATAACAAATTTTAACTGGAAACAAGTAAATATGAGAACATCAAATATAATAAAAAGTTTTCCTTTAGTAATAAATATTATGACTTGTCTTTCTGGCTGCAACAGAGGACTACATTTTTCTATTTTCTCTCACTTTTCCATGGAGGCAAGCTGATAATAGAGCAGTGAAATACAGAGTACCATTTGTCAAGGCTAAAAGTTAATGATTTCTGAAAATATGTGAGTAGTTTTCACATCGGGAGGGGGTGGTTATCAGACACCAGTTAGTGTAAGTAGAAGTACAGGCAATAATATGCACCTTAGCATGGATAACATAAATTTCAGGTTAATTAGGGCCTGTGTTAACAGCTGTTCATTTGGTACAAATGTTCCTATTAGGTGGTTTAAACTTCAGTATATGAAGGTGTACATATTTATGTGTGTTGTCTTAAGTTAACAGGTTATGGGGGTGTTGATTTTTTTTTATTTGCGGGTTTTTATTAAAATAAAAGGTTATGCAAAATGTGACATAGGCTTCAACGTTGATGATAAAAAATGTATAAAGGATTAACATGTCAAACATTAATGGGTGCATGTATCACAAAAGCAGGAAATAGACATTTAAAAAAGCTGCCATGTAGCTATATATATATATATATATATATATATATATTTATATATATATATATATATATATATTTATATATATATTTATATATATATATATATATATTTATATATATATTTATATGTTTATATATATATATCTATAAATCTTTATATATATATATATATCTATATATTTGTATATATATATATATATATATATATATATATATATATATAGGTACTTTGAACCATCAAATTAACATTTCAGCGAAACTCAGTTTCACTAATCCAGTTTTGCAAATGTGCATTTCTCTGGAAATGCACTTTCACAAAAGTACAGTCTACCAAGGTTGTTGGAGATTGCGGTACAGTGGGGATAAAGGAATTTTCCCTTATCACCACTGTAGTGCAATCTCACAGTTGGTATATATTAGTAGTGGGGATGTGGGAGTGCAGGGGGGCTTGCCCCCCCTGCATAATTTAGTGTAGTGTATTTGTTTTTTTTTTTTATTTCTTCAGTGAATTGTAGTTTTGCGAAAATGCATTTTCGGAGAAATGCACTTTTGCAAAACTGGAGTGGCGAAACTGAGTTTCGCTGAAACATTAATTCGATGGGTCAAAGTAGACCCATACACACATATATATATATATATATATATATATATATATATATATATTTATTTATATATAGATATATATTTATATATAGATAGATATATATGTGTGTGTGTGTGTGTGTGTTTGTGTGTGTAGATGCCTTCGTACCATAATGGAGACACCTTCTATATTATCTTTGAATGTAAATGGTCTTATACGTGTAGCCAAAAGGAAAGAATAGTTAATTATTTTAAGAAATGCAGAGTACAAATAGCAATGCTTCATGAGCCACATTATGAAAGAGCTAAGCATGTGAATTTAATAAAAAAGGATTCCAGGATAAATATTCTGCAGAATATCAGGGACAAAGGAAAAGAGGAGTAATTATATTAATTGCTACAGGAGCTCCACTATTGATAGATGAGGAAAAAAGATAATTATTGCAGGTTTGTAGTAATAAGGGCCTACTGGCAAGGGATGAGGATTACACTGGCATGCATCTATATTCAACTTAAAACTGCTAGTATAGAACTTAAAATTGGGAGAAATAATCAGTTTGCAGCAGGGAATTTTATTTATAGGGGGACTGGAATTTAATTTGCAACATTGACGATATATTGGGGGGCCTAGAATGGAAAATATAACAAAAGAGGGTAGATTTCTTAAGAAATTTATGAAAATATTTGGTATGAAAGACATGAATTTAGTAGTAGGAACTCACAGGAGAATTTACATATTATTCCCCAAGGTACAATAACTGGGCTGGACTTGACAGAAATTATATTTCACAAGAATTTGTCCATTTAATTGGGAACACTGATACATATCTAATAGCTATTTCAGATCATATGCCAATAATTACTAAGAAGAAGATGCAGGGTAATGAAGTAATCATGAGACACTGGTGCTTCCCCACCTACCTATTAAAAAAGAAAGGAGTTTAAGGAATGGGTAGTGGAAATTATCCAGGAGTTATTTGGGAAGGTAAAAGTACTTCAGAAGTTATAGCTAGTGAGTAGTTTACAATGCAAGTGGAGTTTAAAAATATGATATAAATAAAAGAAAAAGATATATGGTTAATAAGTAATAATAATTATTTAGAGGGGCTGACAAAGGTTAAAGTCTTGCAGAATAAGGGGACTCCCACAGAACAAGAAGAGGCACAACTGTACAGCACTAAATACAAAATAGAGAGTATCTGCATAATACGCATGAGTTTAGAAAGATTCCTGTTAAGCAACTGTTTTATATTAACTCCAGAGTACAAACCTCTTAGCACAATGACCAATAGTAGAAGGGGTTGTTGCCAAATTTAGGGAGCCTGTAACAGGAAGGATGGTCAGAGGTCCTGTAGAGGTGTTGGAGAAATTTCAGAGACTTTATGACAATTTGTATGGGGCAAAAGAATGTGGAGGTCAAGGGAAAGCATAGGTGGAGGTATTATGGAAATTTAAGTGTGACGAGGTTTTAGGTAGATGAGGCTAAAGAACAGACAGTTGGATGGGAGGAGATGGGATGGAAGCAGTGATGTATGCTCAGTCTGTAAGAATGTCTCCAGGAATACATAGTGTTCTTGTGGAGGTTTGGAGGCTGGGAGAAAGGAAGGTGATATGGATTTGGAAGGTTTTGTTTGACAGTATTTTGGGGGGGTAGCCAGTGTCCTAGAAGAAAGCTGTGGTGGCTGTAGTGCCTAAGAACAGTAAAGGACCATCTGACCCAGATTCATATGGGCCCATTTTGGTTTTGAACCGTGATTGTAGGGTGTTTGTGTCTATTGGGGCAGGAGGAATTGCAAAGTTGTTGCCAAAATTGATAGATATGAATTGATGTGGTTTTCCAGAGGGGAGGTAAACATTTGGCAGGTAAACATTTGGCAGCATTAGTGTACCAGTGATGATCCAGATGAAAATGCTGATGTTGTTGGTGGGTCTTGATGGAGAGAAAACATTTGACAGAGTGGGATAGGATTTTGTGAGTGGGTCAGTTGAAGCATTTGCATTCCTTGATACAATAATGGGGTTGTTTAGGAGGATGTATGTGGGATCAGAGACAAGGGTTGAAGTGGGAGGGTAACTCTCTGATGAGTTATGTCTGATAAGGGGAAATCAGGCAAGGGCATCCTCTTTTCCCATTGTTGTTTGAGTTATATTTGTAGCCATTGGCAATGAAAACAGGGAACACAGAGATTCATGAATCTCATTGGTGTGCTGGTAAAGAAAGGTTGGCTTTGTTTGCAGATGATATTGATTAACCAAGGGGGGACATCTCAGTGATGTGGATTATTCTGAGGTGGTTTCAAGTTTTTTAGGAATACAGAGTTGAGGAAAATCGAACAGAGGCTGTGGTTATAGACTGTGTACCCACATATGAATTGGTTCACCAATGCCAGTATTTCGGGGACATGGTGGGATGAGGTATTTAGGAGAATAGGCTGGAAAGCTTTCTGTTGTCAAGGTTGGGGATATGTGGGAAGAGACTGGACACAGGATGATGCAATGACTGAAAGATTGGAGGCTCATGTTTGTGGATATAGATGGCAAGATGCAGGTGGTGAAAGTGTTTTTTGATCCATTTGTTTTTATACACAAATCAGAAATGTTTTTGTTGACCAGAGGAGAAGCTGTGGATGGTGAATTGTCAAGAACTGAGGGATTTTGTCTGGGAGATGAAGAGGGCATGGGCTGAGTGGGATGTGTTGAGCCTTCCAGTGTAGCAGTATGGTTTGGGATTACCAGATTTGAAGGGATGTTTTGGAGCTGCACAGTTGAGGCTCATATAGGTTCATAGGTTCATAGGTAGGTACTAGGCTATTGGCCCTAGGGCCTATACAAGCCTAGCCAAAAATGTACCCTGGCTTTCACCGCCCAAGAAAATTATTTTCCTGTGCCCCTGTCAAGCAGAACCACAGAAGTGATCCCCGGGGTGAATTTCCTATTACCCATCAAATCATCAAGATTTTTCTTGAAGAGTGCTAATGAGGAGCTCTGTTTGACATAGATAGGTAGTCTGTTCCAGAGTATGGGAAGTCTCTGGGACAGGAATCTATCCTTCTAGCATGTTCTGTTTATTGTGGTGACAAGGTTTAGGTCCCTAGAGAGTGTAGCTTGGAGGGATTGGGATTTCTTTAAGTGGAGCATGTCCAACAGCTCTGGGTTTGACATAGCTTTGTATGTTAGGCAGAGATCGCCTCTGAGTAGGCGATATGCGACGGAGTAAAGCTGGAGTTTTTTGAGACAGTCTGCGTAAGGCATCTGTTTAAGGCCAGTAATCCTCTTTGTGAAGTATTTTTGCAGCCTTTCTAGTTGTTGTAGATGTCTTGTGAGGTACATACCAAAAGGGGCATTGTACTCTATAATGGGTCTAATGATTGATGAGTAGAGGGGAACAATGACCTCTTTTTTTCTGGATGAGAAACCTTTTGTGATGAGGTGTGCCATGTAGAAGGATTTCCTGACCACTTTGGCGATGTGATTATCAGAGGAGAGACTACTGTCCACCTGTTTCCCAAGGTCTCTTATTACACTTTCGGTGTTAAGTAGACTACCGCCTATGTGGTAGTTCATGGGTACAGAATTTTTACCAAAGGGGATGACAATGCACTTTTTGGCATTGAGCTTGAGACCATGTCTTTGACACCAGGCATCTGTCTCAGTGAAGCCCTTTTGTAGGATGTCCACATTGTTAGAAGTTTCAATTATAGCTCCTAGTTTGCAGTCATCTGCAAATTTAGTTATTCAAAGACCTTCTGTGTTAGCCTGTACTTCAGAGAAGTAGATACCAAACAGGAGAGGTCCCAGGACTGAACCCTGTGGTACTCCACTTGTCACTGGTCTGAAGTCTGATTTGGAGTCTGCTACTTTCACAGTGTGGGTTCTTTCAGTAAGCCAGTTGGCAACCCATCTTGTGACATAGGGATTTGTACCTAGTTTAGTGAGTTTATCTATAATTCCAGAGTGGGGGATGGTGTTGAATGCCTTGGCGAGATATAGATAGGCTGTGTGAACCACCTTACCCTCATCTATGGCTTTGGTGACTACTTCAAAGAAGTCTATCAGGTTTGGGAGACATGATCTGCCTTTTACAAACCCAAACTGTGTGGGGTCCAGGGTTTGGAGATCTCCAATGTCTTTGTTTATGAGTTCCATGATGATATGTTCCATGGCCTTGCAGACGAGGCTCATCAGGCTAATGGGTTGGTTCCCGGGGTCTGTTGTGCCCCACCCCCTTTGCGGAGTGGGATAACTGTCACGGTGCGCCATTCAATGGGCACAAAGCCTGAGGTGAGGCTATGATTGAACATGGTACTTAGGTGGGGTACCAGTTCATTCTGTAGTCCATGTAGAAGGCAGCCTGTGATGTTGTCAGGTCCCATGGATGCTGTGTTCTTGGCTTTGGAGAGTGAAGTTTTTACCTGTGCAGCCGTGATTACAGGAACTTTGCATTCTCCTGGTATAAAGATGGGCCCTTTAGGGGGTGAGGGGGGTAAAGTTAGCACTGAACCTATCTGCCAGGGTGTTGGCAATATCAGTTGGTTCTGTATATTTAGTGTCATTGTGCTATAACTCAGAGCAGATCTGATTGTTGCCTTTGAGATTTTTGACATAGCTATAGAATGCTTTGTGGTTGTCTTTAGAATCAGTGGCAATTTTGTTTTCATACCTAGCTTTGGAGGATTTTATGAAGGATCTCAGCTTCTTACTAAAGCCAGGGAGTTCCTCCAATCATGGGATTTTACTCTTTTTTGCAACAGTTTCTTTTTACTGTTGTAGAGTTTGTTTATGGCAGAAGACCACCAGACTGGCTTCCTTTTTTTGGAGGCTAGCATATTGGTTCTGTTAGGGATAGCACAATCCATGCACTCGTGTAAGTGCTTATAAAGTGCATTTGTGTAGGATTCAGCAGTCATACCTCTATTGTCCATCTGCATGGGTGTCATGAAGTTTGCCACTTCTGTCTTAAGAAGTGTGAAGTTGGCTTTGGAGAAATTTTTTACGGTTGTTTTCCTAATGGGGGGTGGGAGCGGGATGTGGATGTCTAGGGTGATTAGCTTGTGGTCGGATCTGACCAACGAGGAGCTGACCTCTGGTGTGGAACACCTGTCACCCATGTTGGTGATGACCAGGTCTAGGATATTGCTGCCTCTGGTGGGGGTGTGGATAAGTTGATCCAAAGCGTTGGAATTGATGATTTCCAGAAAACGTTGAGCAAAAGAGTTGGTACATGAGTAGTTTTCCCAGTTAATGGTAGGGTAGTTGAAATCACCCATTATTAGAGTGTTGGGTTGTACCTTAATATTTTCCAGTGTATCAAGAAAAGAGGAGTGGGAATCCTGGGGCATAGTGGGGGGTCAGTAGCAAGCTACAATCTGGATTGTGGTTTTGCCCAGAGTTAGTTGAACTTGGATAATCTTGGATTCATTATGCTGAGCAACTAGCTTGGAGGTGTGGATATCATTAATGAATATGGACACACCTCCACCTTTAGTGTTTCGGTCCGGGTTTGGTGGCCGAAAGGTGTGGTATGAATTATAGCCTAGTAATGCAGGGGTGCTCTCTGGAGCTTTGAACCAGGTCTCTGTCACTACACAGATGTCAATGTTCTCCATTTTAAGGAGTGCCTCAAGTGAGTGCATTTTGAGGTTTAGACTTCTAGCATTGAGTAGCATTACCCTCAGATTTTGCTCGCTTGTACCTGTTACGGTGGTGAATTTGTCATTTGAACTTTGCCTAAAAAAGGCACTATAGGGGTGGCAAGAGCCTTTGCCAGTATTCGGAATCCCAAAGGCGACAGGTGCAGGCCATCTCTGGCAAAGCAGCGTGGTTTGTCGATCATGTCATCCCAGGCAGACAGATACTGGATTCCCTTAGAATGACACCAGAAGCTTAGCCAATTGTTAAAGTCAATCATTTTGTCCTTGTACTGTGGCGTCATTCTGGGTGATGGCAGGATGCTACTCAGGGCTAGGGTCATACTGGCCTGGGCTACAAGATCAGAGAGCTCCTCCATGTCTCTTTTCATGTAGTCCAGGGAGGTATATCTCAGGTCATTCACACCAACATGGACAATGACAGAGTCATATTTGTACTTGTTGTGGAGTGACCTGAGTGCGTGTGTTATGTGGTGGATCCTGGCACCTGACAGGCAGCTGACAGTAACCTTTTCCTTGTTTAGCCTGGTGAGTGGAACATCAGTGTGCCTGACTATAGAGACACCTATGACTAGAGTGTTGGGTACGTTATGCCTTATGGGCTGTAGTTGAGTGGCACACTGAGTATGTGGACTATGTGTCATTTGGGTTGTGTTGGGGGGGTGGAGGTTGCTTGCATTTCTGCTTTGGAGGTCTCTGTTGTTTGGGCAGATTAGTACAGAGAGCCTACATGAATGTAGGTGTGTGTTTTTGTGGTTCTGTGTGTGTATTTTGGTGGTGTAGGTTTTGAGGGACTATGTGATGAGTGTGGTGCGGTGCAAGTGTTTACCTTCTCCTCTTGACTGTCTAGGCCTGTCTTTGGTAAAGAGAGCTTTGCTTCCAGTTTGGCTATATAAGTGCATCTCTCACAGGTCGTAGTGTTGGGTGGTAGGAGGAGAGGGTTGTCTGTGTACATGAGGCAATTGCTGCATTGTCCCAAGATGCCCAGATTCATCAGGTAGACAGGAGAAAACACCAGGAGCTGACCTTTAGACATGCCTGAATAGGTGCTTATTTATTAAGTACTACTGAAAACTACTGAAACTGAAAACTGTTTTCCTCTAGACAAGTGAAGAAAGTTGAGTGATGTAGTAATTTGTAACTTATTTAGTGCTTACAATGAGTTCTGAACAAGTGCTGAGACCAAAGAAACAGATGAGTGCTAAAACTAAAAAGCTGGCTAGTTGCAAGGGAAATTTTGAAAAACAGACTAAATGAAAGTTTTAAAGAGATCAAGGAGCAGACTAGGGAATGCTTTTACCAGACAAAAATGCACAGAAAAGCTCGGATAGAGCAATCACAAACAGAAACTACAACTCTCAGTATGAAAAAGCAGTTTATAGTTAAGTAATGTTAAAACAGTTTAAAACAGTACAGAAATCCAGTGAAAGAATAAAAAAGCTGTATAATAGTGAAAAAATATACTTGATCAACTGTATAGCACAATTATAAGCATTTCAGAAGTGCAATGCAGTGAAATAAGTGTAAGAAATAACTTAGCCTGCTCTTGGAATCTTAAGGAATTTCCACTTATGCAATGCAATCCAGAGCTTGACAATACAAGCAGAGCCTTTATAAGACACAGGGGTTTATACAGCAGTAAGAATGGAAGAGTTGGGAAGATCAGATTACTCCTCAGCCTTTGCTATTACCAAATCACTCGTACTACAGAAGGTCAGGAGGCCTTGTTACTCTCAATAATGAAGACAATCAGCAGAAAATGGCTGCCAGAAACACAAACAAAACTTCCACCTACACAACAGGCCTCTATCAAGAGTATGCCACCTGAGCAGAACACAGAAACCTCACGTTAAAAGCATAGAAAGAACACCCACAAAGAGAAAATCCAAGTCTCAGTATGAAAAAGCAGTTTACAATTTAGTAATTTAAATAAAAAAAACAATTATAGTAATGCACACTATTACAATTCCCAGCTGTAGGAACTAAATGAAAGTTTTAAAAATATCAAGGAGCAGACTAGAGAATGTTTTTAACAGACAAAAATGCACAGAAAAGTTTGGATAGAGCAATCACATACAGAAAATACAACTCTCAGTATGGAAAAGCTGTTTACAGTTAAATAATGTTAAAACAGTTTAAAACAGTACATAAATGGTGTGAAACAATAAAAAAAGCTTTATAACAGTGCAAAAATATAGTAGATTAACTGTACAGCACAATTATAAGCGTTTCAGAAGTGCAGTGCAGTGAAATAAGTGTAAGAAATAACTTAGTCTGCTCTTGGAATCTTAATGAATTTCCACTTATGCAATGCAATCCAAAGCCTTACAATACAAGCAGAGCATTTATAAGACCCAGGGTTTATATAGCAGTAAGAATGGAAGAGTTGGGAAGATCAGATTACTCCTTAACCCCTGCTATTACCCAGTCACTCATACTAAAGAAAGTCAGGAGGCCTTGTTACTCTCAATAATGAAGACAACCAGCAGAAAATCGCTGCCAGAAACAAAAACAAAACTTCCAGCCTATACAACAGGCCTCTATCAAGATTATGCCACCTAAGCAGAACACATGAACCTCACATTAAAAGCATAGAAAGAACACCAACAAAGAGAAAATCCAAGTCTCAGTATGAAAAAGCAGTTTACAACTTAGTAATTTAAATAAAAAAACAATTATAGTAATGCACACAGTTACAGTTCCTAGCTGTAGCAACTAAATGAAAGTTTTAAACAGATCAAGGAGCAGACTAGAGAATGCTTTTAACAGACAAAAATGCACAGAAAAGTTTGGATAGAGCAATCACCAACATAAAATACAAGTCTCCGTATGAAAAAGCAGTTTACAGTTAAGTAATGTTAAAACAGTTTAAAACAGTACATAAATGCAGTGAAAGAAATAAAATATGCTTTATAACAGTGCAACAATATAAAAGATCAACTGTATAGCACAATTATAAGCATTTCAAAAGGGCAATTCAATAAAATAAATGTAAGAAATAACTTAGCCTGTTCTTGGAATCTTAAGGAATTTCCACTTATGTAATACAATCCAGAGCCTTACAATAAAAGCAGAGCATTTATAAGACTCAGGGTTTATATAGCAGTAAGAATGGAAGAGTTGGGAAGATCAGATTACTCCTCAACCCCTGCTATTACCCAATCACTTGTACTACAGAAGGTCAGGAGGCCTTGTTACTTTCAATAATGAAGGCAATCAGCAGAAAATGGCTGCCAAAAACACAAACAAAACTTCCAGCCTAGACAAGAGGCCTCTATCAAGATTATGCCACCTGAGCAGAACACAGAAACCTCACTTTAAAAGCATAGAAAGAACACGCACAGACAGAAAATCCAAGTATGCGTATGAAAAAGCAGTTTAAAATTTAGTAATTTAAATTAAAAAAAAACAATTATAGTAATGCACACTATTACAGTTCCTAGCTGTAGCCACTAAATGAAAGTTTTAAACAGATCAAGGAGCAGACTAGAGAATGCTTTTAACAGACAAAAATGTACAGAAAAGTTTGGATAGAGCAATCACAAACAGAAAATACAAGTCTCAGTATGAAAAATCAGTTTACAGTGATGTAATGTTAAAACAGTTTAAAACAGTACATAAATGCAGTGAAACAATTAAAATAAGCTTTATAACAGTGCAACAATATAATAGATCAACTGTATAGCACAATTATAAGCGTTTCAAAAGTGCAATTCAATAAAATAAATGTAAGAAATAACTTAGCCTGCTCTTGGAATCTTAAGGAATTTCCACTTGTGCAATACAATCCAGAGCCTTACAATACAAGCAGAGCATTTATAAGACACAGGGTTTATATAGCAGTAAGAATGGAAGAGTTGGGAAGATCAGATTACTCCTCAACCCCTGCTATTACCCAATCACTCGTACTACAGAAGGTCAGGAGGCCTTGTTACTTTCAATAATGAAGACAATCAGCAGAAACCGGCTGCCAAAAACACAAACAAAACTTCCAGCCTAAACAACAGGCCTCTATCAAGATTATGCCACCTGAGCGGAACACATAAACCTCACTTTAAAAGCATAGAAAGAACACGCACAAAAAGAAAATCCAAGTCTGTGTATGAAAAAGCAGGTTACAATTTAGTAATTTAAATTAAAAAAAAAATTATAGTAATGCACACTATTACAGTTCCTAGCTGTAGCCACTAAATGAAAGTTTTAAACAGATCAAGGAACAGACTAGAGAATGCTTTTAACAGACAAAAATGCACAGAAAAGTTCGGATAGAGATATCACAAACAGAAAATATAACTCTCAGTATGAAAAAAAAACTTTACAGTTAAGTAATGTTAGAACAGTTTAAAACAGGACATAAATGCAGTGAAACAATAAAAAAAAAGCTTTATAACAGTACCACAATATTGTAGATCAACTGTATAGCACAATTATAAGCGTTTCAGAAGTGCAATGCAGTGAAATAAGTGTAAGAAATAACTTAGCCTGCTCTTGGAATCTTAAGGAATTGCCAATTATGCAATACAATCCAGAGCCTTACAATACAAGCAAGGCATTTATAAGACACAGGGTTTATATAGCAGTAAGAATGGAAGAGTTGCGAAGATAAGATTACTCCTCAACCCCTGCTATTACCCAGTCACTGCACTACAAAAGGTCAGGAGGCCTTGTTACTCTCAATAATGAAGACAATCAGCAGAAAATGGCTGCCAGTAACACAAACAAAACTTCCAGCCTACACAACAGGCCTCTATCAAGATTATGCCACCAGAGAAGAACACAGAAACCTCACTTTAAAAGCATAGAAAGAACCCCACAAAGAGAAAATCCAAGTCTGCGTATGAAAAAGCAGTTTACAATTTAGTAATTTAAATAAAAAAAAACAATTATAGTAATGCACACTATTACAGTTCCTAGCTGTAGCCACTAAATGAAAGTTTTAAACAGATCAAGGAACAGACTAGAGAATGCTTTTAACAGACAAAAATGCACAGAAAAGTTCAGATAGAGCAATCACAAACAGAAAATATAACTCTCAGTATGAAAAAGCAGTTTACAGTTAAGTAATGTTAAAACAGTTTAAAACAGTACATAAATGCAGTGAAACAATAAAAAAAACTGTATAACAGTGTTAAAATATTGTAGATCAACTTTAAAGCACAATTATAAGCATTTCAGAAGTGCAATGCATTGAAATAAGTGTAAGAAATAACTTAAGCCTTCTCTTGGAATCTTAAGGAATTTCCACTTATGCAATGCAATCCAGAGCTTGACACTACAAGCAGAGCCTTTATAAGACACAGGGTTTATACAGCAGTAAGAATGGAAGTGTTGGGAAGGTCAGATTACTCCTCAGCCCCTGCTATTACCAAATCACTCTTACTACAGAAAGTCAGGAGGCCTTGTAACTCTCAATAATGAAGACAATCAGCAGAAAATGGCTGCCAGAAACACAAACAAAACTTCCAACTACACAACAAGCCTCTATCAAGAGTATGCCACCTGAGCAGAACACAGAAACCTCACTTTAAAAGCATAGAAAGAACACCCACAAAGAGAAAATCCAAGTCTCAGTATGAAAAAGCAGTTTACAATTTAGTAATTTATATAAAAAAAACAATCATAGTAATGCACACTGTTACAGTTCCCAGCTGTAGCAACTAAATGAAAGTTTTAAACAGATCAAGGAGCAGACTAGAGAAAGTTTTTAACCGACAAAAATGCACAGAAACGTTTGGATAGAGCAATCACAAACAGAAAATACAACTCACAGTATGAAAAAGCAATTTACAGTTATGTTATGTTAAAACAGTTTAAAACAGTAGAGAAATGCAGTGAAACAATAAAAAAAGCTTTATAACAGATCAAAAATATAGTAGATCAACTGTATAACACAATTATATGCGTTTTACAAGTGCAATTCAGTGAAATAAGTGTAAGAAATAACTTAGCCTGTTCTTTGAATCTTAACGAATTTCCACTTATGCAATGCAATCCAGAGCCTGACAATACAAGCAGAGCCTCTATAAGACACAGGGTTTATATAGCAGTAAGAATGGAAGAGTTGGGAAGATCAGATTACTCCTCAGCCCCTGCTATTACCCAATCATTCGTACTACAGTAGGTCAGGAGGCCTTGTTACTCTCAATATCTAAGACAATCAGCAGAAAATGTCTGCTAGAAACACAAACAAAACTTCCAGCCTACACAACAGGCCTCTATCAAGATTATGCCACCTGAGCAGAACACAGAAACCTCACTTTAAAAGGATAGAAAGAACACCCACAAAGAATAAATCCAAGTCTCCGTACGAAAAAGCAGTTTACAATTTAGTAATTTAAATAAAAAATACAATTATAGTAATGCACACTATTACAGTTCCTAGCTGTAGCCAAAAAATGAAAGTTTTAAACAGATCAAGGAGCAGACTAGAGAATGCTTTTAACAGACAAAAATGCACAGAAAAGTTTGGATAGAGCAATGACAAACAGAAAATACAACTCACAGTATGAAAAAGCAGTTTACAGCTATGTAATGTTAAAACAGTTTAAAACAGTAGAGAAATGTAGTGAAACAATAAAAAAGCTTTATAACAGTGCAAAAATATCGTAGATCAACTGTATAGCACAATTATAAGCGTTTCAGAAGTGCAATTCAGTGAAATAAGTATAAGAAATAACTTAGCCTGCTCTTGGAATCTTAAGGAATTTCAACTTATGCAATGCAATCCAGAGCCTGACAATACAAGCAGAGCCTTTATAAAACACATGGTTTATATAGCAGTAAGAATGGAAGAGTTGGGAAGATCAGATTACTCTGCAGCCCCTGCTATTACCCAATCACTCATACTACAAAAGATCAGGAGGCCTTGTTACTTTCAATAATGAAGACAATCAGCAGAAAATGGCTGCCAGAAACATAAACAAAACATCCAGCCTACAGAACAGGCCTCTATCAAGATTAGGCCACCTGAGCAGAACACAGAAACCTCACTTTAAAAGAATAGAAAGAACACCCACAAAGAGAAAATCCAAATGTCAGTATGAAAAAGCAGTTTACAATTTAGTAATTTAAATTTAAAAAAACAGTTATAGTAATGCACACTATTACAGTTCCTAGCTGTAGCCACTAAATGAAAGTTTTAAACAGATCAAGGAGCAGACTAGAGAATGCTTTTAACAGACAAAAATGCACAGAAAAGTTCGGATAGAGCAATCACAAACAGAAAATATAACTCTCAGTATGAAAAAGCAGTTTACAGTTAAGAAATGTTAAAACAGTTTAAAACAGTACATAAATGCAGTGAAACAATAAAAAAGCTTTTAAACAGTGCAAAAATATCGTAGATCAACTGTATAGCACAATTATAAGCGTTTCAGAAGTGCAATTCAGTGAAATAAGTGTAAGAAATAACTTAGCCTGCTCTTGGAATCTTAAGGAATTTCAACTTATGCAATGCAATCCAGAGCTTGACAATACAAGCAGAGCCTTTATAAGACACAGGGTTTATATAGCAGTAAGAATGGAAGAGTTGGGAAGATCAGATTACTCCTCAGCCACTGCTATTTCCAAATCACTCGTACTACAGAAGTTCAGGAAGCCTTGTTACTCTCAATAATGAAGACAATCAGCAGAAAATGGCTGCCAGAAACCCAAACAAAACTTCCAGCCTACACAACAGGCCTCTATCAAGTTTATGCCACCTGAGCAGAACACAGAAACCTCCCTTTAAAAGCATAGAAAGAACACCCACAAAGAGAAAATCCAAGTCTCCGTATGAAAAAGCAGTTTACAATTTAGTAATTTAAATAAAAAAAACAATTATAGTAATGCACACTATTACACTTCCGAGCTGTAGAAAGTAAATTAAAGTTTTAAACAGATCAAGGAGCAGGCTAGAGAATGCTTTTAACAGACAAAAATGCACAGAAATGTTCGGATAGAGCAATCACAGACAGAAAATACAACTCTCAGTATGAAAAAGCAGTTTACAATTAAGTAATGTTAAAACAGTTTAAAACAGTACATAAATGCAGTGAAACAATAAAAAAAGCTTTATAACAGTGCACAAATATAGTAGATCAACTGTATAGAACAATTATAAGTGTTTTAGAAGTGCAATTCAGTGAAATAAGTGTAAGAAATAACTTAGCCTGCTCTTGGAATCTTAAGGAATTTTTACTTATGCAATGCAATTCAGAGCCTGACAATACAAGCAGAGCCTCCATAAGACACAGGGTTTATATAGCAGTAAGAATGGAAGAGTTGGGAAGATCAGATTACTCCTCAGCCCCTGCTATTACCCAATCACTCGTACTACAGTAGGTCAGGAGGCCTTGTTACTCTCAATATCTAAGACAATCAGCAGAAAATGTCTGCCAGAAACAGAAACAAAACTTCCAGCCTACACAACAGGCCTCTATCAAGATTATGTCACCTGAGCAGAACACATAAACCTCACTTTAAAAGCATGGAAAGAACACGCACAAAAAGAAAATCCAAGTCTGCGTATGAAAAAGCAGGTTACAATTTAGTAATTTAAATTAAAAAAAAAATTATAGTAATGCACACTATTACAGTTCCTAGCTGTAGCCACTAAATGAAAGTTTTAAACAGATCAAGGAACAGACTAGAGAATGCTTTTAACAGACAAAAATGCACAGAAAAGTTCGGATAGAGATATCACAAACAGAAAATATAACTCTCAGTATGAAAAAAAACTTTACAGTTAAGTAATGTTAGAACACTTTATAACAGGACATAAATGCAGTGAAACAATAAAAAAAAAGCTTTATAACAGTACCACAATATTGTAGATCAACTGTATAGCACAATTATAAGCGTTTCAGAAGTGCAATGCAGTGAAATAAGTGTAAGAAATAACTTAGCCTGCTCTTGGAATCTTAAGGAATTGCCAATTATGCAATACAATCCAGAGCCTTACAATACAAGCAAGGCATTTATAAGACACAGGGTTTATATAGCAGTAAGAATGGAAGAGTTGCGAAGATAAGATTACTCCTCAACCCCTGCTATTACCCAGTCACTCGTACTACAAAAGGTCAGGAGGCCTTGTTACTCTCAATAATGAAGACAATCAGCAGAAAATGGCTGCCAGTAACACAAACAAAACTTCCAGCCTACACAACAGGCCTCTATCAAGATTATGCCACCAGAGAAGAACACAGAAACCTCACTTTAAAAGCATAGAAAGAACCCCACAAAGAGAAAATCCAAGTCTGCGTATGAAAAAGCAGTTTACAATTTAGTAATTTAAATAAAAAAAAACAATTATAGTAATGCACACTATTACAGTTCCTAGCTGTAGCCACTAAATGAAAGTTTTAAACAGATCAAGGAACAGACTAGAGAATGCTTTTAACAGACAAAAATGCACAGAAAAGTTCAGAAATAAGTTAGCCTGCTCTTGGAATCTTAAGGAATTTCCACTTATGCAATGCAATCCAGAGCCTGACAATACAAGCAGAGCCTCTATAAGACACAGGGTTTATACAGCAGTAAGAATGGAAGAGTTGGGAAGATCAGATTACTCCTCAGCCCCTGCTATTACCCAATCACTCGTACTACAGTAGGTCAGGAGGCCTTGTTACTCTCAATATCTAAGACAATCAGCAGAAAATGTCTGCCAGAAACACAAACAAAACTTCCAGCCTACACAACAGGCCTCTATCAAGATTATGCCACGTGAGCAGAACACAGAAACCTCACTTTAAAAGCATAGAAAGAACACCCACAAAGAATAAATCCAAGTCTCCGTATGAAAAAGCAGTTTACAATTTAGTAATTTAAATTAAAAAAAACAATTATACTAATGCACACTATTACAGTTCCTAGCTGTAGCCAAAAAATGAAAGTTTCAAACAGATCAAGGAGCAGACTAGAGAATGCTTTTAACAGACAAAAATGCACAGAAAAGTTCGGATAGAGCAATCACAAACAGAAAATATAACTCTCAGTACGAAAAAGCAGTTTTCAGATAAGTAATGTTAAAACAGTTTAAAACAGTACATAAATGCAGTGAAACAATAAAAAAGCTTTATAACAGTGCAACAATATAGTAGATCAACTGTATAGCACAATTATAAGCATTTCAGAAGTGCAATTCAGTGAAATAAGTGTAAGAAATAACTTAGCCTGCTTTTGGAATCTTAAGGAATTTCCACTTATGCAATGCAATCCAGAGCCTGACCATACACACAGAGCCTTTATAAGACACATGGTTTATATAGCAGTAACAATGGAAGAGTTGGGAAGATCAGATTACTCATCAGCCTCTGCTATTTCCAAATCACTCGTACTACAGAAGTTCAGGAGGCCTTGTTACTCTTCATAATGAAGACAATCAGCAGAAAATGGCTGCCAGAAACACAAACAAAATTTCCAGCCTACACAACAGGCCTCTATCAAGATTATGCCACCTGAGCAGAACACAGAAACCTCACTTTAAAAGCATACAAAGAACACCCACAAAGAGAAAATCTAAGTCTCACTATGAAAAAGCAGTTTACAATTTAGTAATTTAAATAAAAAAACAATTATAGTAATGCACACTATTAAAGTTCCTAGCTGTAGCCACTAAATGAAAGTTTTAAACAAATCAAGGAGCAGACTAGAGAATGCTTTTAACAGACAAAAATGCACAGAAAAGTTTGGATCGAGCAATCACAAACAGAAAATACAACTCTCAGTATGAAAAAGTATTTTACAGTTAAGAACTGTTAAAACAGTTTAAAACGGTACATAAATGCAGTGAAATAATAAAAAAAGCTTTATAACAGTGCAAAAATATAGTAGATCAACTGTATAGCACAATTATAAGCTTTTCAGAAGTGCAATTCAGTGAAATAAGTGTAAGAAATAACTTAGGCTGCTCTTGGAATCTTAAGGAATTTCCACTTATGCAATGCAATCCAGAGCCTGACAATACAAGCAGAGCCTTTATAAGACACAGGGTTTATATAGCAGTAAGAATGGAAGAGTTGGGAAGATCAGATTACTCCTCAGCCCCTGCTATTACCCAATCACTCGTACTACAGATGGTCAGGAGGCCTTGTTACTCTCAATAATGAATACAATCAGCAGAAAATGGCTGCCAGAAACACAAACAAAACTTCGAGCCTACACAACAGGCCTCTATCAAGATTATGTCACCTGAGCAGAACACAGAAACCTCACTTTAAAAGCATAGAAAGAACACCCACAAAAAGAAAATCCAAGTCTCAGTATGAAAAAGCAGTTTACAATTTAGTAATTTAAATAAAAAAAAACAATTATAGTAATGCACACTATTACAGTTCCTAGTTGTAGCCACTAAATGAAAGTTATAAACATATCAAGAAGCAGACTAGAGAATGCTTTTAACAGACAAAAATGCACAGAAAAGTTTGGATAGAGCAATCACAAACAGAAAATACAACTCTCAGTATGAAAAAGCAGTTTACAGTTAAGTAATGTTAAAACAGTTTAAAACAGCACATAAATGCAGTAAAATAATAAAAAAAGCTTTATAACAGTGCAAAAATATAGTAGATCAACTGTATAGCACAATTATAAGCGTTTCAGAAGTTCAATTCAGTGAAATAAGTGTAAGAAATAACTTCGCCTGCTCTTGGAATATTAAGGAATTTCCACTTATGCAATGCAATCCAGAGCCTGACAATACAAGCAGAGCCTTTAGAGGACACAGGGTTTATATAGCAGTAAGAATGGAAGAGTTGGGAAGATCAGATTACTCCTCAGCCCCTGCTATTACCCAATCACTCGTACTACAGTAGGTCAGGAGGCCTTCTTACTCTCAATATCTAAGACAATCAGCAGAAAATGTCTGCCAGAAACACAAACAAAACTTCCAGCCTACACAACAGGCCTCTATCAAGATTATGCCACGTGAGCAGAACACAGAAACCTCACTTTAAAAGCATAGAAAGAACACCCACAAAGAATAAATCCAAGTCTCCGTATGAAAAAGCAGTTTACAATTTAGTAATTTAAATAAAAAAAAAACAATTATACTAATGCACACTATTACAGTTCCTAGCTGTAGCCAAAAAATGAAAGTTTTAAACAGATCAAGGAGCAGACTAGAGAATGCTTTTAACAGACAAAAATGCACAGAAAAGTTCGGATAGAGCAATCACAAACAGAAAATATAACTCTCAGTACGAAAAAGCAGTTTTCAGATAAGTAATGTTAAAACAGTTTAAAACAGTACATAAATGCAGTGAAACAATAAAAAAGCTTTATAACAGTGCAAAAAATGAATAATGTAAGAAAATTAAATTTTTTGAATAAATTTAAAAAAATGAAGAAAAAACTTTGTCTTTAAACAAGGAACCCCTTATAATGCAATTGGTTAATTTTTAAAAGGTACTAAGGGG
>NC_056730.1:1082862173-1082898752 GCF_019279795.1 Protopterus annectens | reverse complement strand
CAAATGTTAAAAGTGCAAAAAATTATAGCATCAAGTGTAACAAAATACTAAATCAGAACAACTTATAACATTGCAAAAAATATAGTATAGTAGATCAACTGTAGCATTATAAGCGTTTCAGAAGTGCAATTCAGTCAAATAAGTGTAAGAAATAACTTAGCCTGCTCTTGGAATCTTAAGGGATTTCCACTTATGCAATGCAATCCAGAGCCTGACAATATAAACAGAGCCTTTATAACACACAGGGTTTATATAGCAGTGAGAATGGAACAGTTGGGATGATCAGATTACTCCTCTGCCCCTGCTATTACCCAATCACTCGTACTACAGAAGGTCAGGAGGCCTTGTTACTCTCAATAATGAAGACAATCAGCAGAAAATGGCTACCAGAAACTCAAACAAAACTTCCAGCCTACACAACAGGCCTCTATCAAGATTATGCCACCTGAGCAGAACACAGAATCCTCACTTTAAAAGCATAGAAAGAACACCCACAAAGAGAAAATCTAAGTCTCAGTATGAAAAAGCAGTTTACAATTTAGTAATTTAAACAAAAAAAACAATTATAGTAATGCACACTATTACAGTTCCTAGCTGTAGCCACTAAATGAAAGTTTTAAACAGATCAAGGAGCAGACTAGAGAATGCTTTTACCAGGCAAAAATGTACAGAAAAGTTCGGATAGAGCAATCACAAACAGAAAATACAACTCTCAGTATGAAAAAGCAGTTTACAGTTAAGTAATGTTAAAACAGTTTAAAACAGTACATAAATGCAGTGAAACAATAAAAAAGCTTTATAACAGTGCAAAAATATAGCATATCAACTGTATAGCACAATTATAAGCGTTTCAGAAGTGCAATTCAGAGAAATAAGTGTAAGAAATAACTTAGTCTGCTCTTGGAATCTTAATGAATTTCCACTTATGCAATGCAATCCCGAGCCTAACAATACAAGTAGAGCCTTTATAAGTCATGGGGTTTATATAGCAGTAAGAATGGAAGAGTTGGGAAGATCAGATTACTCTTCAGCCCCTGCTATTACCCAATCACTCGTACTACAGAAGGTCAGGAGGCCTTGTTACTCTCAATAATGAAGGCAATCAGCTGAAAATGGCTGCCAGAAACACAAACCAAACTTCCAGCCTACACAACAGGCCTCTATCAAGATTATGCCACCTGAGCAGAACACAGAAACCTCACTTTAAAAGCATAGAAAGAACACCCACAAAGAGAAAATCCAAGTCTCAGTATGAAACAGCAGTTTACAATTTAGTAATTTAAATAAAAAAACAATTATAGTAATGCACACTATTACAGTTCCTAGCTGTAGCCATTAAATGAAAGTTTTAAACAGATCAAGGAGCAGACTAGAGAATGCTTTTAACAGACAAAAATGCATAGAAAAGTTCAGATAGAGCAATCACAAACAGAAAATACAACTCTCAGTATGAAAAAGCAGTTTACAGTTAAGTAATGGTAAACAGTTTAAAACAGTACACAAATGCAGTGAAACAATAAAAAAGCTTTATAACACTGCAAAAATATAGTAGATCAACTGTATAGCACAATTATAAGCTTTTCAGAAGTGCTATTCAGTGAAATAAGTTTAAGAAATAACTTAGCCTGCTCTTGGAATCTTAAGGAACTTCCACTTATGCAATGCAATCCAGAGCCTAACAATACAAGCAGAGCCTTTATAAAGCACAGGGTTTATATAGCAGTAAGAATGGAAGAGTTGGGAAGATCAGATTACTCCTCAGCCCCTGCTATTACCCGAAGGTCAGGAGGCCTTGTTACTGTCAATATTGAAGACAATCAGCAGAAAATGGCTGCCAGAAACACAAACAAAACTTCCAGCCTACACAACAAGCCTATATCAAGATTATGCCACCTGAGCAGTACACAGAAACCTCACTTTAAAAGCATAGAAAGAACACCCACAAAGAGAAAATCCAAGTCTCAGTATGAAAAAGAAGTTTACAATTTAGTAATTTAAATAAAAAAAACAATTATAGTAATGCACACTATTACAATTCCTAGCTGTAGCCACTAAATGAAAGTTTTAAACAGATCAAGGAGCAGGCTAGAGAATGTTTTAACAGACAAAAAATGCACAAAAAAGTTTGGATAGAGCAATCACAAACAGAAAATACAACTCTCAGTATGAAAAATCAGTTTACAGTTAAATAATGTTAAAACAGTTTAAAACAGTACATAAATGCAGTGAAACACTAAAAAAAGCTTTATAACAGTGCAAAAATATAGTAGATCAACTGTATAGCACAAATATAAGTGTTTCAGAAGTGCAATTCAGTGAAATAAGTGTAAGAAATAACTTAGCCTGCTCTTGGAATCTTAAGGAACTTCCACTTATGCAATGAAATCCAGAGCCTGACAATACAAGCAGAGCCTTTATAAGACACAGGGTTTATATAGCAGTAAGAATGGAAGAGTTGGGAAGATCAGATTACTCCTCCGCCCCTGCTATTACCCAATCACTCGTACTATAGAAGGTCAGGAGGCCTTGTTACTCTCAATAATGAAGACAATCAGCAGAAAATGGCTCCAGAAACACAAACAAAGCTTCCAGCCTACACAACAGGCCTCTATCAAGATAATGACACCTGAGCAGAACACAGAAACCTCACTTTAAAAGCATAGAAAGAACACCCACAAAGAGAAAATCAAGGTCTCAGTATGAAAAAGCAGTTTACAATTTAGTAATTTAAATAAAAAAAACAATTATAGTAATGCACACTATTACAGTTCCTAGCTGTAGCCACTAAATGAAAGTTTTAAACAGATCAAGGAGCAGACAAGATAATGTTTTTAATAGACAAAAATGCACAGAAAAGTTCATAGAGCAATCACAAACAGAAAGTACAACTCTCAGTATGAAATAGCAGTTTACAGTTAAGTAATGTTAAAACAGTTTAAAACAGTACATAAATGCAGTGAAATAATAAAAAAAGCTTTATAGCAGTGCAAAAATATAGTAGATCAACTGTATGGCATAAGTATAAGCGTTTCAGAAGGCAATTCAGTGAAATAAGTGTAATAAATAACTTAGCCTGCTCTTGGAATCTTAAGGAATTTCCACTTATGCAATGCAATCCAGAGACTGACAATACAAGCAGAGCCTTTATAAGACACATGGTTTATATAGCAGTAAGAATGGAAGAGTTGGGAAGATCAGATTACTCCTCAGCCCCTGCTATTACCCAATCACTCATACTACAGAAGGTCAGGAGGCCTTGTTACTCTCAATAATTTGGCAATCAGCAGAAAATGGCTGCCAGAAACACAAACAAAACTTCCAGCCTACACAACAGGCCTCTATCAAGATTATGCCACCAGAGCAGAACACAGAAACCTCTCTTTAAAAGCATAGAAAGAACAGCCACAAAGAGAAAATCCAAATCTCAGTATGAAAAAGCAGTTTACAATTTAGTAATTTAAATAAAAAAAAAACAATTATAGTAATGCACACTATTACAGTTCCTAGCTATAGCCACTAAATGAAAGTTTTAAACAGATCAAGAAGCAGACTAGAGAATGTTTTTAACAGACAAAAATACACAGAAAAGTTCAGTTAGAGCAATCACAAACAGAAAATACAACTCTCTGTATGAAAAAGCAGTTTACAGTTAAGTAATGTTAAAGCAGTTTAAAACAGTACAGAAATGCAGTGAAACAATAAAAAAGCTTTATAACAGTGCAAAAATATAGTAGATCAACTGTATAGCACAATTATAAGCATTTCAGAAGTGCAATTCAGTGAAATAAGTGTAAGAAATAATTTAGTCTGCTCTTGGAATCTTAAGGAATTTCCACTTATGCAATGCAATCCAGAGCCTAACAATACAAGTAGAGCCTTTATAAGACGCAGGGTTTATATAGCAGTAAGAATGGAAGAGTTGGGAAGATCAGATTACTCCTCAGCCCCTGCTATTACCCAATCACTCGTACTACAGAAGGTCAGGAGGCCTTGGTACTCTCAATAATGAAGACAATGAGCAGAAAATGGCTGCCAAAAACACAAACAAAACTTCCAGCCTACACAAAAGGCCTCTATCAAGATTATGCCACCTGAGCAGAACACAGAAACCTCACTTTAAAAGCATAGAAAGAACACCCACAAAGAGAAAATCCAAGTTTCAGTATGAAAAAGCAGTTTACAATTTAGTAATTTAAATTAAAAAAAAAACAATTATAGTAATGCACACTATTAAAGTTCCTAACTGTAGCCACTAAATGAAAGTTTTAAACAGATCAAGGAGCAGACTAGAGAATGCTTTTAACAGACAAAAATGCACAGAAAAGTTTGGATAGAGCAATCACAAACAGAAAATACAACTCTCAATATGAAAAAGCAGTTTTCAGTTAAGTAATGTTAAACCAGTTTAAAACAGTACATAAATGCAGTGAAATAATATAAAAAGCTTTATAACATTGCAAAAATATAGTAGATCAACTGTATGGCACAAGTATAAGCGTTTCAGAAGTGCAATTCAGTCAAATAAGTGTAAGAAATAACTTAGCCTGCTCTTGGAATCTTAAGGGATTTCCACTTATGCAATGCAATCCAGAGACTGACAATACAAGCAGAGCCTTTATAAGACACATGGTTTATATAGCAGTAAGAATGGAAGAGTTGGGAAGATCAGATTACTCCTCAGCCCCTGCTATTACCCAATCACTCATACTACAGAAGGTCAGGAGGCCTTGTTACTCTCAATAATTTGGCAATCAGCAGAAAATGGCTGCCAGAAACACAAACAAAACTTCCAGCCTACACAACAGGCCTCTATCAAGATTATGCCACCAGAGCAGAACACAGAAACCTCTCTTTAAAAGCATAGAAAGAGCAGCCACAAAGAGAAAATCCAAGTCTCAGTATGAAAAAGCAGTTTACAATTTAGTAATTTAAATAAAAAAAAACAATTATAGTAATGCACACTATTACAGTTCCTAGCTGTAGCCACTAAATGAAAGTTTTAAACAGATCAAGAAGCAGACTAGAGAATGTTTTTAACAGACAAAAATACACAGAAAAGTTCAGTTAGAGCAATCACAAACAGAAAATACAACTCTCTGTATGAAAAAGCAGTTTACAGTTAAGTAATGTTAAAACAGTTTAAAACAGTACAGAAATGCAGTGAAACAATAAAAAAAGCTTTATAACAGTGCAAAAATATAGTAGATCAACTGTATAGCACAATTATAAGCATTTCAGAAGTGCAATTCATTGAAAAAAGTGTAAGAAATAATTTAGTCTGCTCTTGGAATCTTAAGGAATTTCCACTTATGCAATGCAATCCAGAGCCTAACAATACAAGTAGAGCCTTTATAAGACACAGGGTTTATATAGCAGTAAGAATGGAAGAGTTGGGAAGATCAGATTACTCATCAGCCCCTGCTATTACCCAATCACTCGTACTACAGAAGGTCAGGAGGCCTTGGTACTCTCAATAATGAAGACAATGAGCAGAAAATGGCTGCCAAAAACACAAACAAAACTTCCAGCCTACACAACAGGCCTCTATCAAGATTATGCCACCTGAGCAGAACACAGAAACCTCACTTTAAAAGCATAGAAAGAACACCCACAAAGAGAAAATCCAAGTCTCAGTATGAAAAAGCAGTTTACAATTTAGTAATTTAAATAAAAAAAAACAATTATAGTAATGCACACTATTACAGTTCCTAGCTGTAGCCACTAAATGAAAGTTTCAAACAAATCAAGGAGCAGACTAGAGAATGCTTTTAACAGGCAAAAATGAACAGAAACATTTGGATAGAGCAATCACAAACAGAAAATACAAGTCTGAGTATGAAAAAGCAGTTTACAGTTAAGTAATGTTAAAACAGTTTAAAACAGTACATAAATGCAGTGAAACAATAAAAAGAGCTTTATAACAGTGCAAAAAGGTAGTAGAGTAACTGTATAGCACAATTATACACATTTCAGAAGTGCAATTCAGTGAAATAAGTGTAAGAAATAACTTAGCCTGCTCTTGGAATCTTAAGGAATTTCCACTTATGCAATGCAGACAAGAGCCTAACAATACAAGCAGAGCCTTTATAAGACACATGGTTTATATAGCAGTGAGAATGGAAGAGTTGGGAAGATCAGATTACTCCTCAGCCCCTGCTATTACCCAATCACTCGTACTACAGAAAGTCAGGAGGCCTTGTTACTCTCAATAATGAAGACAATCATCAGAAAATGGCTGCCAGAAAAACCAACAAAACTTCCTGCCTACACAACAGGCCTCTATCAAGATTATGCCACCTGAGCAGAAATCAGAAACCTCACTTTAAAAGCATAGAAAGAACACCCACAAAGAGAAAATCCAAGTCTCAGAATGAAAAAGCAGTTTACAATTTAGTAATTTAAATAAAAAAACAATTATAGTAATGCACACTATTACAGTTCCTAGCTGTAGCCACTAAATGAAAGTTTTAAACAGATCAAGGAGCAGACTTGAGAATGTTTTTAACAGACACAAATGCACAGAAAAGTCCGGATAGAGCAATCACAAACAGAAAATACAACTCTCAGTATGAAAAAGCAGTTTACATTTAAGTAATGTTAAAACAGTTTAAAACAGTACATAAATGCAGTGAAACAATAAAAAAGCTTTATAACAGTGCAAAAATATAGTAGATCAACTGTATGGCACATGTATAAGCATTTCAGAAGTGCAATTCAGTGAAATAAGTGTAAAAAATAACTTATCCTGCTCTTGGAATCCTAAGGAATTTCCACTTATGCAATGCAATCCAGACCCTGACAATACAAGCAGAGCCTTTATAATACACAGGGTTTATATAGCAGTGAGAATGGAAAAGTTGGGAAGATCAGATTACTCGTCAGCCACTGCTATTACCCATTCACTCATACTACAGAAGGTCAGGAGGCCTTGTTACTCTCAATAATGAAGACAATCAGCAGAAAATGGCTGCCAGAAACACAAACAAAACTTCCAGCCTACACAACAGGCCTCTATCAAGATTATGCCACCTGAGCAGAACACAGAAACCTCACTTTAAAAGCATGGAAAGAACACCCACAAAGAGAAAATCCAAGTCTCAGTATGAAAAGGCAGTTTACAATTTAGTAATTTAAATAAAAAAAAACAATTATAGTAATGCACACTATTACAGTTCCTAGCTGTAGCCACTAAATGAAAGTTTTAAACAGATCAAGGAGCAGACTAGAGAATGTTTTTAACAGACAAAAATGCACAGAAAAGTTCGGATAGAGCAATCACAAACAGAAAATACAACTCTCAGTATGAAAAAGCAGTTTACAGTTAAGTAATGTAAAAACAGTTTAAAACAGTACATAAATGCAGTGAAACAATAAAAAAAGCTTTATAACAGTGCAAAAATATAGTAGATCAACTGTATGGCACAAGTATAAGCATTTCAGAAGTGCAATTCAGTGAAATAAGTGTAAGAAATAACTTAGACTGCTCTTGGAATCTCAAGGAATTTCCACTTATGCAATGCAATCCAGAGCCTGACAATATAAGCAGAGCCTTTATAAGACACAGGGTTTATATAGCAGTGAGAATGGAAGAGTTGGGAAGATCAGATTACTCCTCTGCCCCTGCTATTACCTAATCACTCGTACTACACAAGGTCTGGAGGCCTTGTGTCTCTCAATAATGAAGACAATCAGCAGAAAATGGCTACCAGAAACTCAAACAAAACTTCCAGCCTACACAACAGGCCTCTATCAAGATTATGCCACCTGAGCAGAACACAGAAACCTCACTTTAAAAGCATAGAAAGAACACCCACAAAGAGAAAATCCAAGTCTCAGTATGAAAAAGCAGTTTAAAATTTAGTAATTTAAATAAAAAAAAACAATTACAGTAATGCACACTATTACAGTTCCTAGCTGTAGCCACTAAATGAAATTGTCAAACAGATCAAGGAGCAGACTAGAGAATGCTTTTAACAGACAAAAATGCACAGAAACATTTGGATAAAGTAATCACAAATAGAAAATACAACTCTCAGTATGAAAAAGCAGTTTACGTTTAAGTAATGTTAAAACAGTTTAAACAGTACATAAATGCAGTGAAACAATAAAAAAAGCTTTATAAAAGTGCAAAAATACAGTAGATCAACTGTATGGCACATGTATAAGCATTTCAAAAGTGCAATTCAGTGAAATAAGTTAAGAAATAACTTAGCCTGCTCTTGGAATCTCAAGGAATTTCCACTTATGCAATGCAATCCAGAGCCTGACAATATAAGCAGAGCCTTTATAAGACACAGGGTTTATATAGCAGTGAGAATGGAAGAGTTGGGAAGATCAGATTACTCCTCTGCCCCTGCTATTACCTAATCACTCGTACTACACAAGGTCTGGAGGCCTTGTGTCTCTCAATAATGAAGACAATCAGCAGAAAATGGCTACCAGAAACTCAAACAAAACTTCCAGCCTACACAACAGGCCTCTATCAAGATTATGCCACCTGAGCAGAACACAGAAACCTCACTTTAAAAGCATAGAAAGAACACCCACAAAGAGAAAATCCAAGTGTCAGTATGAAAAAGCAGTTTAAAATTTAGTAATTTAAATAAAAAAAAAACAATTGCAGTAATGCACACTATTACAGTTCCTAGCTGTAGCCATTAAATGAAATTGTCAAACAGATCAAGGAGCAGACTAGAGAATGCTTTTAACAGACAAAAATGCACAGAAACATTTGGATAAAGTAATCACAAATAGAAAATACAACTCTCAGTATGAAAAAGCAGTTTACGTTTAAGTAATGTTAAAACAGTTTAAACAGTACATAAATGCAGTGAAACAATAAAAAAAGCTTTATAACAGTGCAAAAATACAGTAGATCAACTGTATGGCACATGTATAAGCATTTCAAAAGTGCAATTCAGTGAAATAAGTGTAAGAAATAACTTAGCCTGCTCTTGGAATCTTAAGGAATTTCCACGTATGCAATGCAATCCAGACCCTGACAATACAAGCAGAGCCTTTATAATACACAAGGTTTATATAGCAGTGAGAATGGAAGAGTTGGGAAGATCAGATTACTCCTCAGCCCCTGCTATTACCCAATCACTCGTACTTCAGAAGGTCACGAGGCCTTGTTACTCTCAATAATGAAGACAATCAGCAGAAAATGGCTGCCAGAAACACAAACAAAACTTCCAGCCTACACAACAGGCCTCTATCAAGATTATGCCACCTGAGCAGAACACAGAAACCTCACTTTAAAAGCATAGAAAGAACACCCACAAAGAGAAAATCCAAGTCTCAATATGAAAAAGCAGTTTACAATTTAGTAATTTAAATAAAAAAAACAGTTATAGTAATGCACACTATTACAGTTCCTAGCTGTAGCCACTAAATGAAAGTTTTAAACAGATCAAGGAGCAGACTAGAGAATGCTTTTAACAGACAAAAATGCACAGAAAAGTTCGGATAGAGGAATCACAAACAGAAAATACAACTCTCAGTATGAAAAAGCAGTTTACAGTTAAGTAATGTTAAAACAGTTTAAAACAGTACATAAATGCAGTGAAACAATAAAAAAGCTTTATAACAGTGCAAAGGTATAGTAGATCAACTGTATAGCACAATTATACACATTTCAGAAGTGCAATTCAGTGAAATAAGTGTAATAAATAACTTAGCCTGCTCTTGGAATCTTTAGGAATTTCCACTTATGCAATGCAGTCCAGAGCCTGACAATATAAACAGAGCCTTTATAAGACACAGGGTTTATATAGCAGTAAGAATGGAAGAGTTGGGAAGATCAGATTACTCCTCATCCCCTGCTATTACCCAATCACTCGTACTACAGAAGGTCAGGAGGCCTTGTTACTCTCAATAATGAAGACAATCAGCAGAAAATGGCTGCCAGAAACACAAACAAAACTTCCAGCCTACACAACAGGCCTCTATCAAGATTATGCCACCTGAGCAGAACACAGAAACCTCACTTTATAAGCAGAGGAAGATCACCCACAAAGAGAAAATCCAAGCCAAGTTTCAGTATGAAAAAGCAGTTTACAATTTAGTAATTTAAATAAAAATAACAATTATAGTAATGCACACTATTACAGTTCCTAGCTGTAGCCACTAAATGAAAGTTTTAAACAGATCAAGGAGCACACTCGAGAATGTTTTAACAGACAAAAATGCACAGAAAAGTTCGGATAGAGCAATCACAAACAGAAAATACAACTCTCAGTATGAAAAAGCAGTTTACAGTTAAGTAATGTTAAAACAGTTTAAAACAGTACATAAATGCAGTGAAACAATAAAAAAAGCTTTATAACAGTGCAAAAATATAGATCAACTGTATAGCACAATTATAAGCATTTCAGAAGTGCAATTCAGTGAAATACGTGTAAGAAATAACTTAGCCTGCTCTTGGAATCTTAAGGAATTTCCACTTATGCAATGCAATCCAGAGCCTGACAATACAAGCAGAGCCTTTATAAGACACAGGGTTTATATAGCTGTAAGAATGGAACACATGCAGAAAGCTATAATTCAAAGTGGAGGGGGTGATGCTGAAGCATGGGGGGGAGATCAAGAGGTCGGGAGGGAGTAGTATTTTTGGATGCAGGTCCTTGAGGAGAATGACAGCAGTCATACAGAATATTCTGTTCATAAAGTGATAGAAAGTATTCTATGAAGTAGACCAGTGAGAGAATGGAGAATGGAGATTCTGCCGATATGGATGACTGTACTTAGGGGTACATAGAATATTCATTAGGTGGCTGTGGTTTGCTAGAAAGGACTGGAGGAGGAGGAAGCAAATTGTTGGGAACAGCTAACTAGAGAGGGAAAGGTAGTAGAATGGGAGGATGCTAACAGGATGTTTGGACTGCAGGTTGGAGACTGCCTTCTCTGTCAGAGATTGATGTCAGGATTTTGGGGGCGGGTGTTGAGGAATCCTAGGTAAAAGACATGCTCTGGTAGAGTTTTTGGATGAATCTAGAACAGAGGCTGCTGTTAAAAGAGGGCTAATTAGCAGGGCGTATAAAATAATATATGATGAATGTGGGAATCAATTATAGGAGGTTGAAGGGAATTGGGAAGAGAGGCAATTCACAGGGAAACAATGGAAGGACATATTTATGGCTCCTAAATATGCAGCAAAGTTTAGAAGATTTAGGGGTTTTGATGGAAGGATTTGCAGGTATGTTTATACCCCAAATAAATTCCAAAGAAATATTCCTTGGCTAAATGGCAAATGTTGGAGGTGTGATGAGGAATAACTGGGAACATATGTTTTGGGTTTATAATGAGTTGGCAGACTTAAAAAAATCCCTACAGAATACTCTGTCTGAAATACTGGGTGAGCAAATGGTTGTAACTAATGAAACAACTTTTTTGAGTTGGGATATGAGATCTGAATTGCCTAGACATAGTAAGTCCTTGTTAAGTTTAATTCTATTGGTTACCAAAAAAGCAATTACTAGAAAATGGAAATCAAAGTCTAAAGCAACAGTATGAACATGTTAACATGGTTTGTTTTCTTTTATATAAATGTAGGTTTGCCTATGTCTTAAGTGAAAATACAATAAATGTGTAAAAAAAGAAACATATCAGAGGGGGCAGATGAACAAAGCTCCTGGAAACAAACAATGTGGCATTACAAGCAGACTCTGAATAGGAATTTCAGCAAATGATACAGGAGTGCATTGCAAAACTGAAGGTGCATAGAATTAAACTGAATACAGACAAGACAGTTGTTATGCCAGGAAATGGATAAATCAGAAACAGTTGAAAACTGAGATAGAAGGGAAACTAGTGGAACAGGTTAATAATTTCAGCTACCTGGGAAGGATGGTTGAGGAGAAAGGAAGTCTGAATTAGGAGGCCAAATCAAGAATCAGAGGGACTGCAACCAGATGACACAGACTGCCAGGTGTAGTTTGTGATAGAAGAATGCCAGAGAAGTTGAAAAGCAAGGTATACAAAAATGATGTGACCAATGCTTTTGTATGGTACAGAAATTTGGCCAGTGAAGGCAGAGCAGATAAAAAGTTAGTGGTGATGGAAATGAAGTGTTTCAGACAGGTGGTAAGATGCATAGTGTGGGACAGATGAAAATGTTATGACATCAGAGCAGAAGTCAAAGTAGCACCAATTACAGAGATGGACAGAGTGAACAGATTACAGTAGTTTGGGTACAAATGCAGAAGATTTGGTGACGAAGATTTTAGAGAGAAGGAAAAGGACAAAAAGAAACAAGGATGTTCAGCAAAGAGATAGGTGAATTGTGTGAGACAGTCAGGAATGACTGAAAAAAAGTTGGGAGTGTGGCACTGAAATGGGAGAGGTGGCAATAGTTGATGTGGCAGTTCGACCCCATGTAGAAAAATATGGAAAAGGGAGATGATACATATGTGTGAGCATAAATATATATATGTATATATATAGATATAGATATAATTAGTGTGCTTGCATATATAATACGTAATATGTACACATGTATGTATATATATATATATATATATATATATATATATATATATATATATATATACACACATATATATACATATATATATATATATATATATATATATATATATATATATATACACACATACATATATATATATATATATATATATATATATACATATATATATATATATATATATATATATATATATATATAAAATATATATATACACACACACACACACACACACATACATATATGTATATATTATATATTATATATATATATATATATATATATATATATATATATATATATATAGGTGTGTGTACATATACATGTAGATAGCAGTCTGAATGGAAACATGATAAGGGGTCTGAATGGTGAGATGATAATCTCAGCTAATATTGTTCTAATTGAATTCATCCTCAAGTCTTGGTGAGTACCTTCATGAGGTGGACCCTGTTTTTACAAAATCTCAACAAGACAATTCTGATGTATAGACTGCATTTTAATGTTTTATATAGCATGTATCAAGGACAGAAGTAGGTTAAAAAATAAAAAAGACAGCTGTGTGCACAAGTCTCAGGATTAAAAAGTGCCCAGTCCTAGTTTGTGCCCTCGTCCCAGAACTGGAAAAAAATGACAGCGTAGAATCCTCAAGACATGGAAACATTCCTACAATGGGGCTAGGCCAGGCCCAGGAGGAGGATGGCCCCCCTGTTGTAGAAGGAAGTAGTAGTCCACAAAAAGCACAAAAACTGACAGGCCTAAAAAGAGCCATAAAGATGATAGGGTGGATAAGAAATAAATTATGTATTGTTACTATTATGCAAGAAGCCAAGAATTTCCAGATATAAGATATTCAAAAAGATTAAGAGAGAAATTAGAGGAAAGAAAAATACTTGCACAAGAAAAACTGTCAAAGGCTTCAAATGTAAATTTGTGTTTATTAATGTAATGAATCCATGAAAAACATTATATAGACCAATAAACTTTGGGCAGTTTTGAAACAGAAGTGACTGAGGAAGTGCAAAAATATAAACAAAACCTACAGATTTTTGAAGGGTATTAAAAAGAAACATGGACTTGTGAAAGAATGAGAGATCTAATATGGTGTAATATTTCTGCAAAGGAGAAAGCTAAACTAGTCAATAAGAAAAAAAAGCAGCTTGAGAGATATTTGAAGAGAAATATAGGCAAAGGCACGTAGATATAGACAAATTCACAATACAAGAAATAAGATCACAAACGGGAACATAGAACGGAAGATTAGTAAAGTAGAAGTTAAACAAATAGAAGTTGTAGTTATGGAATACTTGGGAAGTGAAGGATTTAGTGTAGAAAGTCTAACACAGGTTGTGTCACCGCATGATGGAACAATGAATCCCCCAAGTAAGGAGAAAAAGATGGAGTGGGATACATCTGAAGAAGAAATATGGCCATGGAAAAGAAAAATAGATTTAATTCAGTGCAATATTTATGCAAAGAAGAAGGCAAAACTAATGAATTAAAAACCAGCACCAAAGATATTTGAAGAGAAATACAGACAAAGGCATCCAGATATGGAATATTTCACAATACAAAAAAAATAAGAAAACAAAGGAGGAATAGAAAAACAAGGATTAGTAACAGAGAAATTAAAGAAATGAAGACTGAAGTTATAGATTACCTGCAAAGTAAAGGATTTAGTGTAGAAAATACATTCCTGGTAGCATCACAGCATGATGGAACAATGAGTCCTCAAATTAAGGTGAAACAGATGGAAAAGAAAGCATCTGATCACTTGCCACATGAAGATACTCTGGAACCTTCAGCAGGAAACCAGTATAAAAGTTCAGTTGTTGTTGTACAGTATGGGAAGGAGCAGGAAACTGTGGCAACTCTGATGCAGCCAATGTTGTGGAGTGATAGGCCAGTGAGTTTCCGTATAAAAGGGCAATAGATGATGCTGAATGCAGCTGAAGAGAAATGTTACAGGTAGATGTTCTGGAACTTTCTGTAGAATGCCTGCAGGAAATGAAGAACAAAGAATGTGCCCTCAGTTTAGACGAAAATGATCTAAGGGAAGAGTGGCCTGATTTAATAGAGATGGATAGACATATTAAGATCAGTGAAATAACTAGATTACAGAAAGTTAATAAAACCCAAAATGTTAGAAGTCTGATAAAACAAATGAACACAGTAATGAAGACTATTTACAAAAATTTGTATGCTGAAAGAGAAATAAATAGGCTATATTACTGTGCAGCTAAAGTAATAACAGTTAAAGTCAGACCACAAAAACACAGGACAATAAGGGAAAGGAAGAGAAGAAATCAAATTCCATCATGGAAGTATCAAATAGAGAAATCTATAAAGCCTTTAAGACAAGAAATGTCACTGCTAGAAGACTATAGATTTCTAGAAATTGATCCAATCATGGAGACCAGCAGCAGCTATGCATGCATGTTGCAAGACAGACATTGATGGAGGAGGGCCATATGTGTGTGTCATGCAAGAAGTAATCTCTCTCCTCAGTGGAGGTATTTTACTCATGAGTCTCAGGGCATGTAGCACCCAAGTTGCACTTTGGCACTGTTCCAGCCCTGCTTTTATAAGGCGTTCAACAGTGCATTTAACAGATACTACACTACCATGCTGAGTAGCCGCTGCTGCCATGAAGTCTGTATCTCTGCACTCCTGACCATATTATAACACTCAGTAAGCAGGTGTACACAGGTCATCACCATGATGTTTCTGGGAATATTCATGCACCTGTAAGAGCAGTTGTACAGCATCAAACATCCACACATATTGGCCAACTGCCACTTGCAGTCCAATGGACATTTGTAGTCCTTTGAGGAGCTGCGTCACCACCACTCTCAAACTCATCTGGGGACAGCTGCTCAAGGTCATCATTGTAATCAATATCCAGTGTTCCAGCATCCTCAGACTGGCTAACCAAAGAATCCCTCCAACTGGAAACTGTACCTCACGCATATGTAAGAGCAGTCATACACCATCAAACAAACATCCACACATATCAGCCACCTGCCCACTTAGGTTCATAGATTCATATATTAGTACTAAGCTAACTGCCCCTGCGAGCCATTTTAAGCCTAGCCAATGATTCCTTGTGAGACTCAAACCCTGCACCTTGTGTTTGTAAGGCAAACAGCTTAACCATTAGGCCACCCTCCCACCTTGTAGTTCAATAAACAGTTATAGTTCTTTGAGGAGCTGAATCATCAACACTCTCAGACTCAGCTGGAGACAGTTACTCAAGGCCATCATCACGACCAATATCCAATACCCTAGCATCCTCAGACTGGCCAGCCAAACCATTCCTCCTAGCAGAGGCTATACCCCAAGTCACAGGACTGAATCCTCCAGGACTTGACAACATTGACTCCATTGCAATGCCCTGTATGTCACATCACATCATGCCTCAGTGTCAGTGGATGGGCTTGTGGAGAAAGTAGGATGTGGATATGCTATGAATACAAACATGTGACATCAGATACATGTAAGTGAGGTGCATGAGCAAGAGAAATGTGAAAACAGTCTGACAATTCACAAACTATACATACATGAATTGGAAATATACATTTACTTGGTTGGCATGGCCAGGGGTGATGCAATGCCCCTAAAGAATAGAGAAGGTCTGCAGCAGGCATCATCAGTGCAGGTGTTCTTGCATAGTAACAGTGCTGATGTATGTACACATACCAGACATGTCCATCTCTGACTCCAGACCCTGTGGTGTGTGCCATGATGATACTGTGAATTACAGCAGAACAGACACAGCAAGTAGGTATTAACCAGTGACACACGCCATCTAGTTTCAGGTTTAGCAATACAGTGAGCCCTATCTGTGTATACAAACACATACCTGATGATTTTGGATGTCTGGTGGTATGTGAAAGCACCGTGAAGGGGATACATTATCATCAGACAGTCTGCTCACAGTTATACTTAACTACACATCAGTGTACCCTACATAGTGACACACTCATCAGAGCAATCCACCCTTAACTGGCATTGGGATGCTGCTGTGAATTACAAAGGAATAGATACAACAAGTAAACATGAAACACTGTGACATCATGTTGTTTTAGATTTAGCAATATAGTCGACCCTAAGTACACAAACATGTATTTTATGTGTGGATGTACATTAGTATGTGAAGTCTCCCAATGACTCCTAACTAAAAGTTAATATACTTCATATAGAGACAGTCTTACCAGGTCTGTCCTCAGCCAATGTGTGCTGCATACTGGTCTTCAGGATGCTGCTGTGAAATAATATGAATAAGTAAGTCATGTTGGAATATATGTCCGTGAAAGTATTATTAATATGCGGTCATGTATTGGAGCAATATAGATACCATGGTGTCTTGCACACCAGCCTCAATCCTTCCTCCTGGAATACAATGGTCCTTGGCAAGTGTGATGCTGTGACACCAGGAATAATGTTGCCTCATCAGGGGGAGGTACAGGTGGTCCTTCACCTGTTATATTCCTGTCCCTTTCATTGTGGTGGAGTCTGTTGGCTGCATGGAAAATCATGTCTGAGCAGTGTCAATGACATGCCTCCTGTGATCTCTTGTAACCATCCACAGCATTCATCATGTTGGTGATGTCATGCCACATCTGTGTTCTCTACAGTGTAATGCCTTCCATCCAAGCAGGTTCTTGAAATTCTGTCACAGGGCCTCAAGTTTTAACTCATTTTCCCTAACAGAAAAGTTATCATGTCTGCTTATATGTGTCATCTGCAAAAAGAATACATGTTCATATAAGGATGTAGACCTGCAGTACATCTATTGACAGCTCCCCATGAGCAATGTGAGATGCTGAAATGCTACACATATACGTCTTAGGCCACTGCAGGAAAACACATGCAAATGTCCTAAATGTATAGCAACCTCTCACATATATCTGTAATAATCACTCATGACCATGTGCCACATATGAACTAACACAGAAGAAGTAACCCAACATGTGCCACAGACACTTGGTACTACACATCTGTGGATGTGTATAACATCCAGAGATGGGCTTTGAACCTGGGTCTATGGAACTAGTCACAATCTAGTACACTCAACATTTCCACTACACCATCACTTCAGCTATGTTATAGTTACAAAGTGCACAATACATACTCATTCACCTGCACAGGTCAGTATCCCTACCTGATGGCCTAACAACACCAGGCATACAGACTAGACATAAAACAAGTAGGTCATTCTTTGCTAATGACTTGTGTAATGTGTTTATCTGCTGTACATGTAGCATGTGAACGTTAAAGTCAGGTATGTGCGGCACAAGACAAAGCATCACAGCAGACCTACATTTTTTAAGAATCTCTGTAAGGTAATATTTGTCTCTAACCAGATCATAAGGATACAGGCACATCTGAAGTCAAACAAGTAAATTATAAAAGCATTGAGACCATCCTGGTATATGTTGAAGTTTCCATCAGCATCTGCAATCATCAATTCATAATGCCTTCACTGAGGACAGTCTCGTAATTTGTCAGTATTCGCAAGCAATAGTACTCTCTAAAAGATGATGGGGTTCAATTGAGAGATGGTGAAATTGGCAAGAAAATGAGAATAATATTGCTGGAACTGAATTCGTCCTCAAGTCTTAGTAAGTACCTTCATGTGGTGGACCCTGTTTTCACAAAATTTCAGCAAGATAACACTGATATACAGACTGCATTTTATGTAGCATATAGCATATATCATGTAGAAAGGTAGGTTAAACAAATAAAAAGGCAGCTGAGTGCACAGGTCCTAGGATACAAAAGTGCTCAATCCCAGTGTAAATGCTGGTGCCAGGACTTAAAATAATGGCAGTGTGGAATCCTCAAGACATGGAAACATTCCTACAACAGGATTAGACCATGTTCAGGGAGAAGATGGCTTCCCTGTTCTAGAAGGAAGCAGTAGTTCACAAAAAACATATAAATTGCTATTATTATGCAAGATGACCATAATTCTAGATACAAGATATTCAGAAAGATTAAGAGAGAAATCAGAGGGAAAAAAATGCTTGCACAAGAAAAATGGTCAAAAGCTTCAAATACAAATCTGCATTCATTAATACAACGGACCCAAGCAAAACATTACTTAGATGAAGAAATTTTGTGCTGTCTGTAAAAAGAAGCAACAGAGGAAGTGCAAAAATATAAAGAACAAAATCCAGAGATTTCTGAAAGGTATAAAAAAGAAATGTGGACATGGGAAAGAAAAATATTTGATATGGTGCAATATTTATGCAAGGAAGAAAGCCAAACTAATCAATGCAACAAAAGCAACTTCAAAGATATTTCAAGAGAAGTACAAGCTAAGACACCCAGATATGGAAAATTTCACAATACAAAAAAATAAGAACACAAAGGAGGGTGTGAAACAGAAGATTAGTAAGATAGAAGTTAAACAAATGGAAACTGAAGTTATGGAATACACCTGCAAAATGAATGATTTAGTATAGAAAGTCTAACACATGTAGCTTAATGGAATAATGAGTCCCCAAATTAAGGAGAAATAGTAGAGTGGCAGACATCTGAAAAAGAAGAAATATGGACATGGGAAAGAAAATGAGATTTGATATGGTGCAATATCTATGCAAAGGTAAAGGCAAAACTAATCGATACAAAAAAGCAGCAAGATATATGAAGAGAAATGCAAAGGCCTCTGAATATGGAAAATTTCACAATACTCAAAATAAAAGAAAGAAAGAAAGTAGAAAAAAAGATTAGTAATGGAGAAGTTAAAGAAACAGCAATTGAAGTTATCGAGTACCCCTGATGCAAAGGATTTAGTGTAGAAAATCCAACACAGGTAATGTCACAACATGATGGAACAATGAATTCCCAAATTAATCAGAAACAGGTTGAATGGGAAGCATCTGATCACTTGCCACATAATTATGTTATGGAGTCTTCAGCAGGAAACCAGTACAAAAGCTCACTTAGAGTTGCACAGCAAGGGAAGGAGCAGAAAACAGTGGTAACTCTGACGCAAGCAATGATGTGGAGTGATGGGCTAATGAATTCCCATACAAAGGAGCAATTGATGATGCATAATGCAGCTGAAGAAATGTCACAGGAAGACATTCTAGAACTTCCAGTAGAATATCAGCGGGAAACAGAGAGCAAAAAATGTGCCCTCGGTTTGGAAGAAAATGATCTAAGGGTAGAGTTGCTTGATTTAACAGAGATAGATAGATATATTAAGACTGTTGAAAGAAATAGATTACGAAAAGTAAACAAGACCCAACATTTTAGAAGTCTGCTAAAACAGATGAGCACACTAATCAAGACTATTAATAGCAACTCATGTGATGTAATAGAAGTAAATAGGATACATTATTTTGCAGCTAAATTATTAACATATAAAGTCTTACCACAAAAATGCAGAACAATAAGGGAAAGGAAGGCAAGAAATAAAATGTCATCATGGAAACACTGAATAGAGAAAACTATAAAGCGATTCAAACAAGAAATGTCACTCTTAGAAGAGTATAAAAGAAGGAAAAGATCAACAAATGATTTAGAAAGATAGAGGTGATAAAAACAATGCTTAGTATCAGAACAGACAAGGATCTGTCACACAGTACTTCAAATAATAAAGATATCAGCACAGGCAGAAAAACTTAGTAGATTTGCAGATAAACATAAAGGAAAAGTACAAAATAAGCAATTCATTGATAACCCAAAGTTTTATAGAGAACTGAGAAACAAAGCAAAAGGAATAGAAATACCAACAACAACAAAAAAGAAGAAATAGACACATTTTGGAGAAATATTTATGATGCCAACATGGAACATAGCAAAGACGCTAAATAGAAAAGTTAAAAGAAACAGTAAGGAGTTCAAATGTACAATATATGAAATGGGATGAAGTAACAACCAGATAAATTAAAACAAAATTAAGAAAAGTCCTAAATGGAAAACCCCAGGCCCAGATGCAATACCTAACTTCTGGCTAAAGGTATTAACATCTTTACCCAAAGATTTAGCCCTGAGTAAGAACTACTTATATGCACATCCCAAACAGATACCATCTTGATTAAAAACAGGAAAAATGACACTCGTCTTTATGAGTGAACCTAAAACCATCCAAAAACCTATAGACAAATAACTTCCCTTCCATTGATTTACAAGCTATATACTGATACAGAGAGAGTTTAAAGTCATTTAGAAAAGAATTCTATTATGGCAACAGAACAAAAGATTAACAAAAGAAAGTCATATGGAACAATGGATTTATTTGTTATTAAATGGAGAATTGTAAAAAGAGAAGAATCTAAGTATGGCATGAATAAATTATAAAAAAAGAATTTGATAGCATCACGCGTTCATTAATAATGCAGAAGTACAAGATACACCCTACATTGATCATTTACATTACAGTGACTAGGGCACAGTGGCAATCTACTTTGCAGGTAAGCCATGATAAAGGACAAATTATTATCCCAGGGATAAACAATCAAACAGGGATTTTTCAGGGTGACTTTTTTCTCACTGCTGCTCTTTTGTCTTGCCCTTAACCCATTAAGCTGTCTACTTAACAGATTAGGTCATGGTTAAACAATTCCAGAAAACAACTGAGTGTATAGTTCATCAGATGAGATGGAAAGCACAACTGCATGTGATTAAAACTTTCCCATTTGGACTTGATAAATGTGCAAAAGCAACATTCAAAGCAGTATAACTGTAGAACCAAGAAAATTTCAGTCTGGGACAGGAATGTGATATAAAGGAACGTGAGCAGCAAGGAGTGTATAAATATTTGGGAACCGATGAACAAAACTCAGTAAGGAATATTTAGAAGGCTAAAGCTAATATTGAAAACAGCCCTGACATCTAGGAAAAAAGACTAAGATATAAAGCAATTTTTTATTCTTGTTCTAACTTACAGTTTTGGGGTGACTGATTGGCCCCAAAAGGTGTAAGATCAGTTGGATAGGAAAACAAAAAAATGATTTACACTTATCAAATGATATATTAAAAGCAGTGTGTACCAAGATTACGTATCCCCCATTCTGAAGTAGATATGGACCTCCTTGAAACTGATTACATGTATAGATCTGCAGTCACTGGACTGCATACATATCTGCTGACCTCACCAGATCCAAACATATTGAAAGTTTTAAAACATGAGGATAACAAGTCTAAGATGACTTCCTTGCTTAGTCTACCAGAAGCATATTGGTGACAAGCAAGAATGGAAATCAAACTAGGAATAGACAAAAATCAGGCAGCAACTGAATGTGCCAAAAAAAACAAAAGAAAGAATATAAGGAGAAGGATCAGATGAGAAGTCAAGAAATGTGGGAAAAGCATAACTGTTCATAGTGGTATGTCCAGAAAACTCCTGGAACAACCCCATGTTGATCAGGATTTGATACAAGAATGGTAAAGGAGGGGTGAATTGAAACCATAAGATGAAAGTTTAATATTGATGGCTGAGGATAGTGGACTACATATGGGTTGGCTGGTTGATGAAATTTATATCACATGGGATCACCCATTACCAAAAGTTCAGAAAATAGATGCAAGAAAGCTAGATATAGCAGTCCATGAAAAGAAGACAGAAGTAGCACTGAGCATTCGGATTGCTACACCCATTGATTACAGTCTGTTGCATACAGAGAGACACAAAGTCATAAAATACCGGGTTTTGCAGGCAGAAATGAGAGAAATATGGAAGAAGGATAGGCAGACAGATCCAATAGTAGTAAGAGCAATAGGCCTTATAAAAAAGAATTTGCAGTCGTATTTAGATATGCTACAGGTATATGTAACTCCATGTGTATTACAGAAGGAATCAGTTCTGGGCACATTACAAGTGCTGTGAAGAGTACTTCTGGCTAACATCAAAGACTGAAACAATACTAATTTCATGAACTTTCATCATACTCTAACTTAGGAATGTGGTCCATTCCCATCATAGTATTAGAAACCCAAAAGTCCTAGAGAAATTAAATCGAGGTAAACCTGCAATCCCAGTGGAGATGGTCATAATCTGACAGTATCTGCAATAAAATGGTGAGGGAGCATATGTGTTGTTGCACCTGTATATGGTAGGCTTACACAGATGTTCATTCTAAACAATGTAAATGGTGGAATACAATGGTGAATAAAGGGAAATGTAATGGTCTAGGACCATGAGTAAGTTCTGCTTTACATTTTCTGAAAGTACACATACAAGTAACTTATCTACAGACAGCCTACCTTGTAATATAGTCCATACCTATATTACAAGGTAAGCTTCCTACCTAGATCTGGCTAAAGCGTTTGTAGTACCAGTACCTCTGGTACTACAAAAGCTGTTCTGAGTTTGCCAAAGTTCTACTGTGTCTGCCAAAATATTTCTAAGTTTTGCAAAGTTTTTCTGTGTTGTTCTCTTACTTTTTGCACTTTTTTCTCTATTTTGTTGAACATTTCTCAGGGTTAGTGAACTTATTTCCAAGGATTCCTGATAATTCAGGAATCCTAACTTTTGTTGTAAAGCATTTGTTACTATCCTGAGCTCAAAACCAGTTTGTTTTACATTAAGAGGGTTCCTTTCCACTCTGGTGGGAGCAGAGCTGAATTCAACCCATCCAAGTTGAAAACTGTTGGTGGAAGGTTTATTGTGTTTTTTTCTGATTGGCCTGAGGGATTTATGTGTTAAAGTCTTTCATGCTATTGGCATAAAAGCCTCACATTTACATTATGCACAAACATGGTTCCCTGTGCCTTCTATATAACCAAATATCTCCCATTTAAAATCCTCTATAGGAAATGCTCTCCATAGTCTCTCACTGTTCACAGTTGCTCAAAGAGCTGCCAGTTTTTGCACTGGGCAGTACCACTGCAGGTCATCTAACTGGAGCTGCAAAATGTTTGGTAACATTTGCCAGAGGTCTAGAGAGATTCTGCCAAAATCCAAAGCAACCATTGCTAAAAATCAAAAAAAAAAAAAAAGTACTTTTTGAGTTTTATTTGCACTTTGCTGATTGTATTTTATCATTTCGCTGTTTCATTTTGTTGATATTTACCTTATTATTTTGCACTTTTAAAAATCTGTTCTGTTGCCTTAAGTAGCTAGTACATAGCATAGACTAGATTCATATCTGCTGAATCTAGACTGTATTGTTACACTTGAGTACTTTTCCAGCCATCTTACATTAGGATGGCCCTGCCTGCACCTTTGTGGTAGAAGTGTGTAGTCTGAGCCTCATAAGTTCATAGGAGGTTACTAGGCTAGCATCCCTAGAGCCTTTACAAGCCTAGTCATGTTAATCCCAAGTATCCCCATTTGTTCTTTTTTGAGTAGTTCGCAGAATGAATTTAAGAACAGAGTGGGTCTGTGATCAACAATGGCTACCCCTGTCCATGAGGGACATGGGTGCCACCCCAGGGCTGAATTTGTGGTCTCCCATCCAATTATCTAGGTTGTGTTTGAATATGGTCTGTGAGGAGCTCTGTTCTACATGAATAGGGAGTCTATTCCAGAGAAACGGCAAACTCTAGGAGACATATCTGTCTCTCCAGTATGATCTGTTAATGTCACAAGCTAGGTTGAGATCCATAGAGTGAATGACTCTTGAGACATTTGATTTACGGATGTGCAGCATTTCCGTTAGGGTAGGATTGGAGATTGACCTATAGGCCAGACAGAAGTCACCTCTCAGCAGCTTATAAGATAGAGAGTAAAGTGACAGGGTCTTCAGCCTGTCCACTTAGGTCATGGTTTGGTGTCCCTGTATTTTCTTAGTGAGAAACCACTGAGGTCTGTCCAGCTGCTGCAGGTGTCTGGTGAGGGACATGCAAAAGGGTGTATTATGCAGTATTAGTGGTCTGATGAGGGTTGAGTACAGTGGAGTTATAATATTCCTTGACATGGATGCTATGCCCTTACCTCTGAGTTGCACTACATAGAAGGCTTTCCGTACAGCTGAGGAAACTTGGTGGTAAAAGTTCAGATTGCTATCAACCTGTGTTCCCAAGTCTCACACCATTGGGTTGGAGTTCAGGTGGTGCTGTCAATATTGTAATTTGTAGGGAATTCTGTTTTGCTAAAGGCAATAATAATGCGTTTTTTTGCATTTAGTTTTAGACCATGTCTTTGGCACCAGTCATTTGTTTGTATTCACCCTTCTTATAATATGTTGACATCGTTGGGGGACTTGATGATTGCTCCCTGTTTGCAATCATCAGTGAACTTGGTAAACCAAAGGCCATCTACTTTGGCCTGGACTTTTGAAAAATAGAAGCCAAACAGTAAGGGGCCCATCACAGATTCCTGTGGTATTCCACTGGTGACAGGGCTACTGGTGGAGGTGGAGTCACCAATTTTGACAGAGTGTGTTCTGGTGGTGAGCCATTTGGCTACCCATCTAGTAACATAAGGGTTAATCCCTATCTGAGAGAGTTTCTCATTAATGCCAGAGTGGAGAATTGTGTCAAAACCTTGGCAAAGTTGAGATAGGCTACCAGGTTTAATAAGCATGATCTACTCTTAATGACGCCAAGCTGGGTTGGGTCCAGTATTTGGAGGTCACCTATGTCCTTGTTGGTAAAGTTCATGATAATACTTTCCATAGCCTTGCAGATGAGGCTGGTTAGACTTATGGGTCTGTAGTTCCCAGGGTCAGTTGATGCCCCCCCCCTTTGTGCAAGGGGATTACTGTTGCTGTTCTCCATTCTGCAGGAACATAACCAGTTCTCAAGCTATGATTAAAGAGAATGCCAAGTGGGTCCACTAGGTCTTAGATTGCTTAGTAAACAACCTGGGATATTATCTGGTCCCACTGAGGCCATGTTTTTGGCCTTGACGAATGTATCGATGACCTGTTCTCTAGAAATACTAGGCAGAGAGCTGGTGTCAGGTATGCTTTGGGATATGGTAGGTGGGGATAGTGGGTGACGTTTGCACTAAATCTGTCAGCTACAGGTTGTCAATATCTTCTGGTCTGGTGTGGCTAATCCCATCTACAACCTGTTCCACACATAGCTGGACATTCCCTTTAGACTTCGGATGTAGTTCAAGAATGCCTTATGATTATCCTTGACTAGGGATGTGATTTTAGTTTTGTAATTTGCTTTAGAAGACTACTAGATTTCTGATTTTCTTGTTTAGACTTAGGTGGGAACTCTTCCTCTGCAGAGTGATATCCCTCTTGCTTTAGGACAACAGTTTCTTCCTCTTGTTATATAATTTGCTTATCCTTGAAGTCCACCACAGTGGCTTGTTTTTATGGGAAGACTTGGTTTTGATCTGGTCAGGTACAGCAAAGTTTATACAGTCACTTAAGTGTTTGTGCAGTGCATATGCATACACCTCTGTATAGTAATCATTGAGGTCTGCCATTGAGGGTAGTATGAAACCTTTCATACCATCGCTAAGTAGGCTGTAGTTAGCTCTGGTGTCATTTTTTTCATTTTTGTTCCTGTGAGGCTGTCAGTTCCAGATGTTACTTCAAACAAAACTGATTTATGGTCTGGTCTAATCAGGAAGAGCATCACACATGGGGAAGTACAGTGACCCCGACCATGGTGATGAGTACTATGTACAAAACATTAGAGCCCCTAGTAGAGGTGCAGACTACCTTTTCCAGAGCATTTGTGTTAACAAAATCCAGGAACTCTGGGTGAGCATGTTTTTGCTCATGTATGTCCCCCAGTCTAGGGAAGGATAGTTGAAATCTCTCATGACTAAGGTGTTGGGCTGTATGGTGAGGGATTCCAGTAAATCGAGGTAGGCAGTGTGCTTACCCTGGTTCATGGTGGGGGATCTATATCTAGAAATGATGTGGTATGGTTCTTTCCCAATAGTTAATTGGACATGGAGCAGTTTGAGAGAGTCATGCTGTTTGACCAGTCTTGAAGTGTATTTGTTTTTAATGAAGATGGATACACCTCCACCTTTGGTTCCTTCGCGTTCATTTGGAGGTTTGAACATGTGGAAGACATTGTAACCTTGCATGGCTAGGCTGCTTTCAGAGGCCTTGAACCACATCTCGGTAACTACACAGATGGCAGCATCCTCCAAGGTGAGGAGTGCTTCCAGGGTGTGTGGTTTCATTTTTAAACTCCTAACATTAAGCAGCATGACCCTGAGTTTGTCTCTATTAGAGATCTGATTTAGAGCTTACTGGAGGAAAGCTCATTGTTTGCTTTCCCACTGGTAGTTTAGCTTAAAATTGTTTAATTTCAACTGTATTTGAGCCTCGCATTTCTACAGGTTTGTGCTCTTTTAACCGGAGCTGCTCAATTTTTGGTAACTTTTGCCAGAGGTCTTGAGAGTTTCTGGTGAAATCCAAAGCATCCACTGCTAAAATAAAAAAAAATAAGTACCTTTTGAGTTTTGTTTGCACTTTGCTAACTGTATTGACTGTATTTTATTATTTGGATGCTTCATTTTGCTGATTTTTTACTGTATTTTTCTGCACTTTAAAAAACTGTTTTGTTGCTTTAAGTAGCTGGTACATAGCATAGACTAGCATCATATCTGCAGTCTAGACTGTATTGTTACACTTAAGCACTATTCCAGACATTTTACATTAAGAGGGCCCTGCCTGCACCCTTGTGGCAGAAGTGTGTAGTCTGAGCCTCATTTGAGCTGGAGATTACTGGAGGAAAGTTCAGTGTGTGCTTTTCCATTGGTAGTTTGGCTAAGAAGTGTTTATTTTCACCTGCATTTAAGCCTCACATTTGCGCATAGCTGCACACTATACAATAGGGTTCAGCAGTGCCCTGTATAGATGCAAATGCCTTGAAAGACAATTTTTTCCTAGTCATCTGTTAGTGTACCCTCCCAAGCTTCCCTGCTGCATTGCAGAAACCCACTTGTGCACTTTGAAGTGTTGCCCTAGTTTTCACCCCAGCCTTCAATAGAATAAGCCCCTTTGTTAATACTAGAGCAAAATCTGGTCAAACTATCCAACTCGCCAGATAGTAGTTACAGTAAAAACTACTAATGCACGGTCAGTTTCCAACCATTTCTCTGGCCAGCCTGATTAACATGGTCATCCAGAGGCAATGTAGTAATTGCCTCATGGATATTGACAACCTCTTACTCCTAAAACAAACAAATACATTATGTGAGAGATGTAATTGTACTATGAATTTGGAAAATTTGGAAATGGAAAATTTGAAAATTTTCTCACATAACAACAAAGCAGACATCAAACAAGTTGCCAGCACACGCACACACACACACACACACACACACACACACACACACACACACACACACACACACACACACACACACACACACACACACATCAAATCACCTCTCCCACAAAACAAGATCACAACACATAAACCCACATACGTGGAGGTACTCAGTACTCAGTAGAAGCCTATCAAAAGACCAGAGACCTCCCAAGCACAAACCACTTGCACACACTGCAAGACAAATAGAATCCTTATATGTGTCTTAGTACACATTGATTTATCATGTCTGTCTTTTTAAGTATTTTTGTTGATCTGTTCCCTCTTCTATACTCTTCTAATATGGGAATTCACTTCCAGCAGCGGACCAGTTAGCACTGGTGTACCACAAGGATCTGTACTTGGCTCCCTACTGTTTGGAATGTATTTCTCAGAAGTCCAGGGGAAAAGAGATGGTCTGTGGCTTACCATGTCACCAATGACTGCATTCTGCAAAAAAGCCTTACACAGAAACATGATTGGTGTCAAAGCCATGGAGTCAAAATACATACAGAATAATGTGTTATCATTCCTTTTGGCAAAGAGAAAGTCCCTGCACATTACAATATTAACTGTACCTCCCTTAGCTGAAACCCTGTGATGAGAGATTTGGGAACACAGGTTGATAGCAACATTAACTTTGATCACCATGCACACACAGCAGTAAGGAAGGCCTTCCTTATTGCACATCTAATAAGTAAGGGCATCACATTCAGAGCTAAGGATGTTATTACTCTGTACTCATCCCTCATCAGACAATTTATAGAGTACAATGCTCCCTTCGGTATATACCTCACCAGACACCTGCAGCAGTTGGAGAGACCTCAGAGGTTTCCCACCAAGACAATTCAGGGCCTGCAACACATGACCTCCATGGACAGACCGAATGCCCTGTCACTGTACTCTGTATCTTACAGGCTGCCCAGAGGTGACTTGTGCCTGGCATAGAGAACAGTCTCAGATCCCGGCCTAATAGAGATGCTGCACATCCACGAGTCACATTGGATAAGAATAACTCACTGTAGGGATATTAACCTAGCCTGCAACATCAACAATACATGTTAGAGAGACTGATATATTTCCCAGAGACTGCTGCTCCTCTGGAACAAACTCCCAATTCACATAAATTAGAGCTCCTCAATGACCCTATTTAAGTATAACTTAGATAACTGGATGGGAGACCAGAAATTTACCATGGGTGTGTTACCCATGTCCCTCTTGGATAAGGGTAGTTGGTGCTGATCATACACATGTGCTGGAAGTATAGACCATACAAGTTGATTGATAAGGGAACAATGGTGTAACATGACTAGGCTTATAAAGGTCCTAGGGGCCAATAGCCTAGTAAACTCCTATAAACCTAAGGTGACATCTTCCTGGGATTCAGTGTCTGATCCTGCCATGGTGGGCTGGTTGTATTGTATATGCAATAATGTGATAAGCTGATTACATCAGCATTGTCTGTTTAGCATTTGGTGATAACAGTGTCCCACATGCTGGTGTAAAAGGCTCTCTGTAGTGTCAAGTAACAGCTGACACACACACTCACACACACACACACACACACACACACACACACACACACACACACACACACACACACACTTGACTGCAGTCAGAACAGAATCCCTACCTAAGTACACAGACTACAGAACACAATACTATATGGCACAAGTCTGACCTTTATATGTCTGCAGGTCAACTTATAGTTGATGACATCAGCAGGCCATGTGGAAGCAAGAGGTTGGGAGGGCTGCATTAAGTGGATGTGTAGGTTTGTGCAAGCATCAAAAGAATAGCAAGCCATGCTATTGGAGAAGTAACTAAAATATAACACATCTACTCTGCTGAATGGAGAAAGAGAGAGACACACAGTTAACCACAAAGAGAATAGAACCCCTACCTATCTAAGGTACTCATACTACAGAACACAATATCATATGTAAGCACCATGGCACAAGTCTGATTTTTATATGTCTGTTGGTCAATTTATAGTGAATGACTTCGACAGTGCATGTTGGAGAGAAGACATTGGGCGGCCAGCCTGGAATGGATGTGTAGACAGGTGCAAGTATCAAAATACTGTCAATTTATGGGATTGGGGTGGTAACTGCAGGATATACACTTGCTCTTCTAGCTGGACATGCACACATACACAGTTGACTGCAGTGAGAACAGAACCCCCTACCTATCTGAGTACACAGAAGCTAAAACACAGTACTCTATGCAAGCACCTTGATAGATGTCTAGCTTTTACATGTCTGCAGGTCCACTTATAGTGCATGACATCAGCAGTGTATGTTGGAGAGAAAATGGTGGGAGGCCTGCCTGAAATAGATGTAGAGGCAGGTGGAAGTATCAAAATGTTGTCAGTTTATGGGATTGGGGTAGTAACTACAGGATACACATTCACTGTTCTGCCTGGACACACACACACACACACACACACACACACACACACACACACACACACACACACACACACACACACACAGTTGACTGTAGTGAAAACAGAACTCCTACCTATCTAAGTATACAGACAACAGAACTCAGTACTTTACTCAAGCACTACGCCACAAGTCTGACTTTTACATGGCTGCAGGTTAACTTATGGTAGATGACATCAGTAGGCTATGTGGAGGACAACAGGTTGGGAGGCCTGCATAGGCACATAGATTCATAGGTTCATATGATGTCAGTAGCCTAAGTGTAGAGTGTGTCCTAGATGTGTAGAAGCCTAGCTGTGTAAAAACACAAATACCATTATTAAGCATAGTTGGATGCTTGGGTTTAGCAGAGCAAGGCTGTCAGCACCACCAACAGGCCCTGTTCATGAGGGAGCACGCAACATTATATATTACACTTTGTAGTGTGGTTGTGTATAAAATATTGAGCCCCCAGGGTTGTACTGGTTGTGGGGGTGGGGGACAATACATGTATGCATTGTGAATATATGACGTATACTTAGAATGTGCCCTGAATTTGCAATGTTTCCTCATGTAGTTTTATGTCATACAAAGGAAATGGACAATAAACACCAATAAGAAAACATCATATATACAGTTCCATAGTACAGTCAGCAGCAGATTTGTACGATGGTAACAAAGTGTACACACATACGAGTTACATCTGTTGTTTCGTTGGTGAGTGATGCACAAACATGATCCGCATTGCTACTGCCAGTAAAAATAATACTACATGACATATAGTGTATTTGAATCCAGGACCATGCAGATGCCAGTCCTACACTTACACCTGTTGCCACAAGAATGTTGAGGAAACAGTTGTCTATGTTGCACTTCATTGCTGTAAACTGCAATGTCACAGCAGTAAAACAAAGGTTGCATACTGTGTACTAGAACTCAGTAATATCTGTACTCCAGGGCAGGTTTTCACAACATCCAAGGGCATTAATTGAATGTATCTGGTTACTATTTTTGGCTGTCTGCTTTATAGATGGTCCACCACACTTCATGCAAACCCAATAAACACAGCCCTTATCTGCTTACGCTATTTGCACTATGTGGCACAACACTCAAAAATGGCAATAAAAAGGAGAGGAATAAAATAAAACCTTAGTAATGGACATATATGAGTAAAACAAGTGTCTGCTGTTACATGTTAAGGTACTTTCTGTACAAATCCACCACTATTAAATTCATTACTTCACCAGGTTAAGATATATAAAGATAGATAATAGACAGATCAGATTATTACAGAATACATTCTCGGTTTAGAACTTACATTGTAAATGCAGCAGTTGAGACAATTTTTTTCAGGCCTAGAATTTCTTTGTGTCTGTTCTCATGGTATGGAAGTATGCAGGAAAAAACAGAATGTAAGCTACAGGAATGCTTTAGCTTGCTGAATAGCTCCACTGTACTGAAATCTCCTGCATATGTTGTAATCTTTACTGAATATATAAACTCTGTTAGTGCCCATTAGTGCACGATGCACAACTATGCGCCGATGCAAGCACCTATGCACCTCTGCATGCACAGACACTGAAATAATGTGAACACAAGGGAGTTCATTACTTTTGTCCATGCCTGTGATATAGCGCAAACATGTAGCTCAAAAAGTAGAGGGAAAGTTGAAGACCATGTACTAGAACCCAGGACCTTCTGTACTCTAGCCCTACACATACACATGCTGCCACAAGAATAGTGCTCTAAGCGTCACATCATGCAAACAAGGACAAAAATTAAAAAATAAATTTTAATGTAATGCGGACAGATATGTTACATTTTAACAAACAATAGAGGATGACACAGAACTTGTGTTTTGTTCACTGCTTACAGGCACTTTCACACTTCACAGACCTAAATGTACACCTCTGTAAGTGTAACCTGATACACACGCCTGATGTCATCATTCACTGGTGCCATGCATTCAACATGAACACTGTGGGATTCAGCAATTCTAATGAGTTTTGACCTCATTTGTATCTTCACCATGCCCTGAATCTTCATGGTTGGTAGCCTTGTATGTAGGGGAAACTGAAGGGGAGCCCAATGTTGTATAGTCAAGGGAGGATATTACTCAGGTGTGTGTGTGTGTGTGTGTGTGTGTGTGTGTGTGTGTGTGTGTGTGTGTGTGTGTGTGTGTGTGTGTGTGTGTGTGTGTGTGTGTGTGTGTGTGTGTGTGTGTGTGTGTGTATATATATATATATATATATATATATATATACACACACACACACACACACACACACAAACACACAAACACACACACACACACACACACACACACACACACACACACACACACACACACACACACACTCACACAGGAACTCATGTTTGGGATTTATGTTTCATGGGGTTTACAGTTTTAGCTGTCTAAATTAGTTATGATTGCATTGTTCATTTGGGGATGGGGGTGGAAAGTAGCATTGACATCATGACACTTAATAAGGAGTTATTGCTATTTTTAATATAGTTTTCTAGCCTCTAACATGTCTGGGAATATCATAATGTGTGTGTGGTTACATGTTAGGGTCTGTTCTATACAAATATAGGGAGAATTACTTGTTCTAGTTTCTATGTAGACTCCTTTGCATGGCTGTACTCAGAAAACTTTCACATATATGGCCAACATGAGCACAGAATCAACACGGTTACTTTACAACTTGTTGAATTGTTCCACCATGTTGATTTCCTTCTTTAGTATACAATTCAGCTTCTTATGCTGTAATTGCCAAGGCAGTTTCCTTTTTGCATGTGAATTAGCGCAGCTACGTGGAGTTTACTGAATCCAAAACTTTTCATGGCTGTGTGCACATCACCCTTCTATGCACACACGGTCAAAATTATCATGTAGGCTTTATTAAATCCCCCCCACCCCCACCATTGTATAAAGAAGTCCTTGTATGGAGGATCATTCATTAATAATTTTATTTCCATGCCTGAAGTTTTATACTATTTTTAAACTAAATGAAGGACTGTGCAGATTTTTAAGATAGTTGTTGGGGGTCAGTAGAGGAAATGATGTAGATTTAATGTGCACGAAGAACCTTTTAGTTATGCTATATCAACTTCTAATTTTGAAATCCTTAGGCACATTGCAATACTTTTTTATTCTATTTTATTTTGTAATATATTATTTGCAATATAAATGCTATATCTTCCCATGCCTATTGAGCAAGTTCACGCAATGGTAAGTTGTGGGTCATGATATTTAAGTTGGCACTCATTTAAGGCTTATAATATTGTGATCCTATTAGCATATTATGGTAGAAAAAACTCATCTTTTGAGTTGGTTGTCATCTGAGGGAGGTACACCTTAGTTGTATGCATGCCTGGTGAAAGAGTCTTGGTATCCATGGATACCCATAGTTTATTGGGCCTTGTTCCAGTGGAGCAGCTGAGAGCTATAGTGCAAAGGAGGAATGAGGGTAGCTTTATGGAATGTGGGAGGTTAAACAACCCTATCAAGAGGAAGCAAATACTGGCAAGGTTAAATAATGGTGGCATACAAATATCAGTGTTCCAAGAAATTAATCTTAACAGAGAAGGAGATTAAAAATTGAGCTAAAAAGGTTGTAAGAGGGTGAAAGAGTCAAGATGTCCTTGGAGGAAGAATGAGTAATTATTCTGTTGCAAAAAGAGTATACAGAGTGAATTTGGGTATGTGTGGAGATAGAGAAAGTAGGGAAGTGAGTGATAATTAAGGTGATGTTTGAGCAGGCTAGTGTTCTAGTGAGTGCAATGTATTACCCAAATCAGGATCGTGGAATCTGGAGTGGGTTTCAGAAGGTAAGGTGTATTAGAATGGAAGATAAGGAGTTGTGACTGGAGGAAACTTCAATACAGTCCTAGATTCAACAAAGAACAGGCCTTTATGAAGATAGAATACCATGGACAATATCAAGAAGGTCTAAGAATAAGTATGGAAGAGGGAGAGGTTTGTGGATGTATGGAGAGAAATGAGAACAAGGAAAGAAACCTTTCCATTTAGTAGGGGCAATCAAACTTCAGGACAGTAGATTGAATTGATTGCTTTTGGAATGTACATATGTAGGAGATATGAAAGCAGTGACAGCTGAGGGTAGAAGTGTTTCAGATCATACCATGGTTAGAGAAAAAGTGGAGTGGGATTTGAGAAAACTAATATATGAAGACAAAAAGTGTGTTACTAGAGAGGAAAAAAAGCATAAGTGATTCAAATAAGCACTGTGAAAAAGTAGGAAAAGAGAATTAGTTAGTACTAGAATAAGTTTGGATGGGCTAAAATGACTTGGTGAGGATGGATTATAGGCAGAAAAGGGACTGTGGAGGAAAGAAAAGAAAATATAGATAAGGATGCGGGACAGAAAATTTAAGAATGACTAGGTGGGTTAGTCCAAAACTAAATTTCAAACTAAAAATTAGGTGAAGCTTCATGGGATGAGGTGGAAAATTAAGATAGCTGAGATGCTCAGGTCTTAAGATTAGAGGCAGAGCTATAGAGTAGGAAAGTAGTTTAGTTGGGGGGGGGGGATATGGCGCAGAAATTACTGGTATAGAAGTTGAAGGAAGGCCAAAGGAGAAGCTCAGAGACAAGGATGGCAGATGAGTAATGCAAGAGAGGTAAGGACAGACTGACTGGGAGCAGAGGTTTCTGCAAAGCTCTATCAGGCTGTATGCAGCTGATAAGACCATTCATATGGATGAAGAATGTCAAATGGCATGATGGTTTGAGGAGGAAGAATGCTATGTGAGGATGAAAAGACTATGTTGGGGAAATGTATTAAGACAAGGAAGTGCTTTCAGTGATTCAGAATTTAAGAATGGAAGCTGGAAGGCATCCACATAAATTATTATAGGCTGATGGACCAAAAAAGGATGTGAAACTTTAAGGATGTTGGGAGTAGCATTTTGAAATAAGAGGGGAAACTGGTTTCTGGAGAGAAGCAGCAGTAATTTAGAAATCAGCAGGAGGGTTAGATGATCCTGCACAAACAGATTTCATTGGTCAGTGTTGATGTAAAAATATTTGCAAAGATGTTGGCAGCTAGAATAGAAGAGGTGTTGGGAAAGTCCACTTGACAATAATGTTGGACTTTATGGACCAGGCAGAAAGGGGGAGGAATGTGGAGTGGTGTCATTTGACTTTTAACATATATTGGAATTCTCTAAACAGTTTATGCTAGAGTTTGGGATTAAATATCAGCACATAAAAGGAACAGGCATCAGGGACAGGTATCTTAATGAGAAAGACGTAGAGATCCCAGCAGTAAAGATAAGGACTAAATATTTAGGATTGAAGGTATTATTCAGGATTTGGGAGATATTACTGGTTAAATAGAAATAATTAATGGAAGAGGTGGAAATGTTAGACAGATGGATAAATAAAGGCCTCACTTGATAGAGCATATAGACATGGACAGGATGATGGTTTTGCCGATATTTTTATATCAGGTAAGGCAATTGCTAGTGCAGCCTAAAATTTCAGAAGGTGTAGACTTACAAGGAGTGTGAGCAGGGATGGTTTATTCGGAGAGGAAAGTGGTCGTGAACAGGAAAGGTAGTATACATTGCAACAGAAGTGGTAAGGAGCCGGGTCAGCTAGATTTAGATTTTTACATTGTAGCTGCTAATGGGGAGTAATTGAAATGTAAATGCAGTAAGTTGCGAAAAGCAGGCAGAGTGAGAGAGTAAACTAAGGGAGACAGGAAGACCGGCTTTTGGAGATAGACATGGAGATTAGTACTTGCCTTGACTTCATTACACTTGTAGGTGCAGGTTAGGGGGTTAGTACTGGAAGCAGGCACAGGGGAGACTTTTTGAAAAAAAATGAGAGAAATGCACTGAAAAGAAAAGTTCTACAAAGTATAATCAAGAAAAGCAAGTACTCTGAAGGTGCACAATGTGATATTAATATCAGATGGGACAAAGTTAGAGATAATGATTTTGAGATATTACAAAATGAGTTTGGTCTCATGCAGGGTGAACAGCAAAAGTTTAGACTAGTGAAGAAGGCAGTGGAAAGATGGACTGAGATGAAGATTCACAGAGATGAAGAGGATAAGATGACAGATGTATTCTATGGGACTACTGCATGTAGAAGTAATTTATAACAAGACCTATGAATGTGAAATCTGGACAGATCAGATTAACTTTCAGAACAAATAGGGTACTGAGGATGCAGGATAACTAGGGAAAAGTTTTTATATCATTTTAGCATCCATGCCTACTGACTGTCAAGTACTGCTGAGAAGGGGCAGCCATGAATGTGCTTTGTGCTCTCACTGACTTCCTGGCTATGAGACGTCCTTCTATTTTGTGGCCTAAAAACCACACCAAGTAGTAATATGAGCATTTGCTTCACCACAAGGACCATCTATGCCGACTTATTCATGTAAACATACATCCCCACATGCGCTGACAGGGGTTACCATTGCTAGCTTGGATGGTCACACCCAC
>NC_056730.1:1082854673-1082857173 GCF_019279795.1 Protopterus annectens | reverse complement strand
AAAGCCTTTGCAAGGTCAAGGTAGGCTGTATGGACTGCCTTTCCCTCATCAATGGCCTTGGTGACTATTTCAAGAAGTCGACCAAGTTCAAAAGGCATGATCTTCCCTTGACAAAGCCAAACTGGGTCGGGTCCAATGTCTGCAAGTCCCCTATATCTTTGTTTATGAGCTCCATTATGATCCTCTCCATAGCTTTGCAGACTAGACTTGTTAAGCTTATGGGGCGGTAATTACCAGGGTCCGTAGAGGTGCCACCTTTGTGGAGTGGGACCACAGTTGCCGTACGCCACTCCTTGGGCACGTATCCTGTGGTAAGGCTGAGATTAAACTGCTGCCTTATGTGCGGGTTAATTCCTCATTTAGCTCGTAGCACACAGCCGGGGACACCATCCGTCCCATTGATGCTGTGTTTTTAGCTTTAGAGAGAGCAGCTTTCACCTGCGCATTTGAGATGTCCGGGAGGCTACACTCGGCTGGGATAGTTATCTCTCCTTTAGGGGAGAGGGGTGAAGTTTGCACTGAACCTGTCTGCCAGTATGTTGGCAATGTCTGTGGGTTCAGTGATTTTTGTATCATTTTGGACTAATTCTGAGCATATCTGTGAGTTTCCACCCAGGTTCCTAACATAGCTGAAAAAGGCCTTATGATTGTCCTTTGAATCCATGGCAATTTTTCTCTCAAAATTGGCCTTAGTTGATTTTATGAGTGCTCGTATTTTTTACTAATAATGATCAGGGGTGACTTCCCTTTTATGGATTTTGTTCTATCATGTAATAGCTTTCTCCTCTTATTGTAAAGTTTGTTAATGGCTGGGGTCCACCAGACTGGACGTTTGCCCTTTGTGGAAAGAGTCTTGGTTTTATTTGGGATTGCCTGATCCATGCAGTCCTGGAGGTGTTCATAGAAGGCATTTGTAAGGGCTTCCGCAGCTTGGGTTGTGGTTTCCTCTGACTCAGGGGCCTTGAAGGATACCACACCAGTCTTGAGTAGTGTGAAGTTTGCTTTAGAGAAGTTCTTCACTATGGTCTTTTTGTTTGGGGTGGGGCGGGATGTGGATTTCCAGTGAGATTAGTTTATGATCAGATCTCACCAATGAGGGATATACTTCGTGTGGAGCATTTTGTCCCCATGTTTGTGACAATGAGATCTAGTATATTTTCTCCTCTCGTGGGAACAGTGACTAGCTGTTCCATGGCATTTGAATTTATGAACTCCAGGAACCGTTGGGCTAGAAAGTTAGGGCTTGAGTAATGTTCCCAGTCTATATTCGGGTAGTTGAAGTCACCCAATATGATGGTGTTTGGAGATACATTTATACCCTCCAGTGTCTTCAGGAAGGCTGTGTGGGGTTCCTGAGTTTGAGAGGGTGGCCTGTAGCATGCTACAATTTGTAGAGCAGTTTTGCCTATTGTTAGTTGCACCTGGATGGTTTCCAAGCTTCATGCGTTGCCACCAACCTGGAGGTGTGAGTATCCTTTATGAATATGGATACACCCTCCTTTGTGGAGTGGTCCGGGTTTTGGGGCCGGAACGCATGATATGAGGTAAAACCTAATAGTGCCGGGTGCTCTCAGGAGCCTTGAACCAGGTTTCAGTTACAGCACAGACATCGATGTTCTCCATACTGAGAAGGGCCTCGAGTGCGTGCATTTTGAGATTTAGACTTCTGGCATTGAGCAGCATTACCCTCAATTTCTTCCCATTTTTGTTTTCTAGGGTGGTAGGTTTAGAATTTGAGCCTTGCCTAAAAAGGCACTATGGGGTGGCAAGAGCCTTAGCCAATATCCGGAATCCCAGGGTGACAGGTGCAAGCCGTCCCTTGAAGCAGCGTGGCTTGTCAAGCATGTCATCCCAGGCAGACAGACACTGGATCCCCTTTGAATGACACCAGACATTAAGCCAATTGTTAAAGCTGATCATCTTGTCTCTATATTGTGGCATCATTCTTGGTGAAGGAAGGATACTGCTCAGGGTTAGGGTCATACCTGCCTGGGCTACATAATCAGAGAGCTCCTCTATGTCTCTTTTCATGCAGTCCAGGGAGGTACGTCTCAGGTCGTTCACACCAGCATGGACAATGACTGTGTCATATTTGTACTTGCTGTGGAGTGACCCGAGTGCTTGTGTTATGTGGCGGATTCTAGCGCCCGATAGGCAGCTTACTGTGACCCTCTCCTTGTTCAGCCTGGTGAGTGGGACGTCAGTGTGTCTGACTATGGAGTCACCTATGACAAGTATGTTTGGTGTTGTATTTGGCCTTAAGGGCTGTGACTGCTTTGCAAACTGCTTTTGTGGTTTATGTGTTGCTTGTGGGGTGTCTTGAGGTAGCAGTTGTTTGGGTGTCTGCTTTGGAGGCCTCTGCTGTTTAGGTAAATTTTACTCAGAGCCTCCGAGTATGTCTTTGTGTGTTTATGTGTTTGATTCAGTGGAGTGGTAGCATTATGTGAGGCTGGTTTTGTGGTGTGTGTAGTTGCCTTCTCCTCCTGTCCGGTCTTGCCAG